>NW_009731244.1:0-19724 GCF_000703405.1 Apaloderma vittatum | reverse complement strand
CAAGCTAGAACCCCAGCAGAAATCTGTCAGAGTCCTGCCTCAGCTTTGCTGGAACGAAAACGCTCTGTGCAAAATGTTCCCAGTTCAGCAAACCAGCAAGTTCCGAAGAAGCTGCACGGTGTTTTGTTACTTGGAAAGAGCAGGCTACGACTGAGGTGGCCCTTGTCCTAAATTCTTAGGGAGAAAAAGTTCTATGAGAATTTTCCTGGTCAGTCTTACTCAGGCTAAGCCACAGATGTGTTTTCTTCCCCAGGTCGCTTCCAGATAAGGAAAGTTACATTGCATTGTATAAACCGATTCATCATCTGGGTAAGTCAGACATCCCTACTCCCTCACATTTTCCAGAGAAGAAAGCATATTTATTTTGGTGTTCAACTGTTCTTTCAGCCTGGGTCAGTGCTATGTTCACAACAGCAATGAACCAGTCTCATAGCTTTTCCTCCAGCCTTCCCTGGTACTTCCTTTTTGATTCTTGTCTAGGCTCTACTCTTGGTTGGGAATGAACTTGAAAGTATTAAAATTAAAACCAGCAGAAAACCAGAACCAATTAGCTGGAAATAGAACAAGATTCAACTTAATTCTTTTCCTGATCAGCACTCCTTTACCTTCTGAGCTGCTATTAACTGGTTCATGTCAGCTGTAAAGGTGGGGTGTTTTTTTGGCAGGAGGGAAGGAAAGTTGTGAATGAACAATGGAAAGGTCTGCTGAGAGCCAGAGGAAGGTGAATATCAGCCCTGATATTTGGTTTATCTAGATAGTCACAGTTTTGGTACTGTGGACAGTTCCTGTTCAACAACAGTGTAAAATAGAAGAGCAGAGGAACGGCAACACAGAAATAAAGCTTTCAAAAGTGCCTTTAACTCAATGTTTTCTGACTCCTAAAGGTCCATGATATAACTTTGAGACATTCCAGACATTTTTTCCCAGACACCTTCAATCTTTAGAATTGCCAAAAATCTTTGAAACGTAACAAGAATTTTCAGATATTACACTAGACTCCACAGAAGACAAGGCACTACAGAAAAAGTATTAGCACTATCAAATCAGAAACATTCATCATGCTAACATTAATTCTTCTAGATTGAATGCCTTTCTCAGGGCACCCAGTGTGCCATTAAAATTTGTTCTCCACTTCTGACCTGACTCTAAGCAGGTTAGATCTCACATAAATTTGATCAAATTTTAGAATAAGAGGCAAATATAAAAGACTATTTTATTTTTTCCATAAGAAACAAGTTATTATATTTAAATATTTGATTATGAAAGTTAAATATATACATGACTTCCTAAAATGTCCACTTAAATATTAGAGTCAATTTCAAATATACTGAATTTGAAAAAGTGTCAAGCAAGAATTGCTCACCCAATGCCTGCTTAAGTTGTTTTATCTTCAGGCTGTGCTACAAGGTAAGGCCCATAGTCATAGAATCATTTAGGTTGGAGGAGGCCTCTAGGTTTATGTTGGACTCTGATCTTAACACATCTAAAATACCTAACATATCTTAGTTTTTAAAAAGCAGTTTTCAGAACCCTAGCCTAAGGAAGTCAAACTCACTGCTAATGTTTTGCATCTTTGGGAGAAACTCAC
The DNA here is from genome assembly GCF_000703405.1 of Apaloderma vittatum. Taxonomy (NCBI): domain Eukaryota; kingdom Metazoa; phylum Chordata; class Aves; order Trogoniformes; family Trogonidae; genus Apaloderma; species Apaloderma vittatum. The sequence goes on along the minus strand of NW_009731244.1, from coordinate 18,136 downwards.
TTGTGTAAGCAGCCTTGCAGTTGGTACCAGAAGACTGCTTTGCTCGTTCTCTTTTATTCCACGCACAAAGAACACCTGCCATCTGCGCTACCTCTTCCTTGCAAAAGAAGAGATGAGACACCAGGGGCAAGGTGGTCTTATTTCGAAGGAACCAACACACATTCATTTCTTACTGATACTGATGTGATTCAGGTCAGAACTAACACGCTACAGTGCATTTAGATATCAAATTCCCAAGTATGTAAAGAGTAACTTGCTGCTGAGCACAACACTTAATCTCATATCCTTTGAAGTCTTGCATGACCACAGCATTCTTACAAGATTTGGCAACAACCATTCTGGTTTTCATGGTCTGTCTTGCAGGGTGAACTTCATCACGGCCCACTGCTGTGGATTTACATATATCCATGTAGCAGTGATGGCATAAGAGGTTGCTCACTTTTTCCTGAATAAATAGTATGCTACAAGAGCCTCCATTGTGCTATTACACTAAATAGTATATATCCAACATGCCAGCATCAGCGTTCACCAAAAAAAAAAAAAACGGATTTCTGAAAAAGATTATTTGAAAACCATGCATTTTTAAGAGGATGGAAACATATACTGACATAAATGTGTGTAACAATTCCAAAGATATGTGACAGCATGAAGTGGAGTGGGTTTATGAAGAAACACTGTAATTATAAAAGCCCATAATCTGGAACAGGGCTAGCTGATTTCTGTAATGGTGTAATTCTGCTGGTTTTAACATTACATTATGTAGCTATGGTATTTGATTGGGTAATTTACATGGAGTGATTTGACAGGAATTTTAAAATATCCTTATGGCTTTATATATCTATTAGGAAGGAACATTTCTATTTTACTGTCTAATTATGCAATGAGGCAACGATTCTGATATATGTCAGAATATGAATACAGCAGACTAGAATGTAATTACAAAGTACTTGTTACATAGTAGAGACTTGGGTGAGAATTTTTTCAAAGTCCTCCAAAGACATGACTCTCAAATTGGAGGGATTCACCTTTTTGAATGGCTAAACTTAGCTGAAACAGCTCTCTGACTGCTCAGTATTTTCTCCTTGTCTAAAACTGCTCTGTTAATTTACTTTAGACTTCCTTTAACAGCACTATAATGCTCTATTTTGTTTTTCCATTCCCATATCTCCTACAGGATGTGTCACACCCTACTTTTCAAGAGAGGTTCCTTCACCAGCACATTACTATGCTCCTTACTCTGTTTTACCTTTGTGCTTTTCTCTAACTGACCTTACATAAATACAATTTTCACCAGCATTTCTAAACCTACACCTCACAGTCTTTTTCTTTAAACTAATATTTAGCCTTCCTGCACAAATATCTCCTCCAGGGTAGTGCAGGTAATTAAAAGGGTAAAGGTTATCCATTTGTGCACAGTTCTGCGTGGTGCATGTTTATATATACAGTGGGTAATTCGGACAGAGGTTAAAGGCTTATCTTGAGATTGCTCTATCAGCTATTGCCCAGCCTCTTGGACTAGATTCCTAACTTTTAAAAATAGTTCAGGTGAAATGAATCCTATCTAAAGGCACATTTATGCTAGCAATTAAGAAGGGCCAGGAAGGAGGGACCACACTGTTAAAGGGGATCAAAACTTACTTGTTTAGTCTATTAACATTTTTAAGTTTCAGATAGGTTTTTCATGTAGTAAATCACACTCCCCTAAACAATTTTCTGGCTATGGAGACAGCAGATAAGAAGGATCATTTTCAGGAAAAAACATGACAGCTTGAATGTTGTCCACCTGTTCATTGTGCTGGAGGGTGAATCAGTTTTGTAATATAGACATGGGCTTCTCCATGCCAGCTCACCTCACTGCCTGAGAATGGTTCAAAGCACATTTAATTTAACTGTACAGGTGTAACCACTAAGTCCACTAGTAAGTCAACTATCAACTCTGCCATTTTAAATTACTTTTGAGTTTACTGAAGGACAGGAGAGAGAGTAATGCATGAGTAATTTAGAATAAAACAGTTAAGTGGGTCCTTAATTATTGAATCCTCAGGCATTGTCATTTGGGATCAATCAATAAGGGAGTTCGCACTGAATATCACATTAACTCCTCCAAGAGCTTTGTCTCCAATGTTAATTTCTTTTATACCGTTTAGCCATTGGAAGCTTATTTTGAAATGTTTACATATGGAACCAGGAGATAGCTGCAAGAAGAGCAAACATGACTGACGCACATGAAACTTTCTATTGTAACTTTGCGTGGGAATTTAGTATTCATGGGACACACACAGCACATCTTTACTGCTGCTGGCACATTGACAGCACAGCACTGTTCTACACCGACAACACACCACTTTGGCAATCCAGAATTCAGAGAGTTTGCATGGATTCAGATCAGGGCTGAAAATCCTATCTCCCAGGAATTTCATGCTGAGCAGCTGACATTTCAGCAACTAGCTCCCCTGTCCCTCAATACAAAGCTGCATTTTATACAGAGATTAAGTGATAAGACCAGCAAACAAACCTTTCTAAACACTACTTCATAAGGACTCAAAATACATACATCTGATAAGACACGCCATATTACCAGCAAATTGAAAGTGCATACAGCAAGAGTTTGACAGTTGTGTTCTAAACCAGTAATGTGTAGTTGTGGAAAGACATATTCCACAGTGTTTCTGTACAGCAGTTCCACAGGCATTCAGCGCTAGATCTAAAATGGTCAAAACCAGATATTCTACATTCTTGATTAATGCTTCAGAAAATTCAGTTCTACAGCATCTAGGTTTCATGTTTGAAATTCCCTGAAACATTTGATGTTTCCAAAACACTTGTCCAGTATTTAGTAATATTCATGGCTCAGCTCCCAGCTGTGCAAAGTGACCCAATACTCCATTACGTGGAACTGTGCTAGACCTGAACCATGCAGTGAGGAACCAGGGTTTACTTACAGGATCCTTCTGCTGAATCACAGTCACTCGGTACAGGCTTTTAAATTTAGTCAGTAATTTTTTTTTTTGCTTCACCAAATTTAGCACCTCATAACAGTATGGTCCCAGCTGCATAAGAATCACATATCTGCATTTTATCTCCTGTTTTATTGCTGAAGTCTACGTACTGCAGTATTTAAAAGCAAACCTTACAGCAAAGAGGGACATCTCTGCTCTCAATCCAGTTAAGGTGTGCTTACACTTTTGCCCTTACACAAGTGCTCATACCTTTCTTATTTCCATAACATTTAATTGCTCTCCAGCAATAAAGGAGAGATGCAACTTGATGCAACATGAAAATACTGTCAGCCTACATTAAAGATTTTAAAAAAAAACAAAACACCACCACCACAAACAAAAAAAACCCCACAAAATAGTTGCTTTTCCCATAACATCTTTGGCCAATGTCCAAACCCCACTTCTGGCAGATTCAGAGTGATTCTTCCCTCTCTTGCTGCATCCAAAAAACTACTTGTGTATCAATTTAAGAGGCTTAGAGCAAAGATTCCCTCAGGAAAGACTGTTGGGAGGAGAGTAACTCTGTTTAGATTCTTCCTTATTTAAACCTTAATTTTAGGTTGAATTAGCACACTTGCTTAAACTATTTCAACAAATAAGGGTGAAAAATAAATAGAAAAATCAATGTGAAACAGGCATGGGCAATCAATTCCCTCTGTTGTGCAATTTTATACCCGTGTGCAGGCCACCCTCTATAAAAGAGGTTATCAGCACTGGGCAGCACGTAACAGGTGACAGCCATAGAAAATGGGCACAGATCTGTAATGCTATGGCACATGCAAGAGTAATTTGGTCTTCCAAAGGTCAAAGGAACTCAAATGTAACCCTAAAATGGAGACAAATCTCACCAGCCTATATGACCGATGTCCTCTCTTTTCCATGACAGTATTAGTTTATGTAGAGAGGAAAGCTTATAATTAGTCCCTCAGAGACAGAGGGTACCTTCCCAAACAAAGTTTAGAACAACACATTCAGATGCCCATCTTTCAAAAACCTACACATTCTAGATCTTGTCAAAGTAACCCACTGGGAAACACTAAGCATAATACTAATTAAAACAAAAGAAAACAAAAAAGACACTGACCTAGAAAAAAACGTGAAAAAAAAGTCTCCTTTTTTCCAGTCAAAGGGATTTGCCAAATTCAAATGAATACCAACCTCATTAAATTCAAGGCTCTAGCTTTTGAATTTTTATCACTGTTAACTGATAATCATTAGTAGAGCAATAAAATTTACGTCTACTACTACCTCTCAGCCTGAGAAATCCAGATAATTGGAGTGAACACATTTAGATGAGAAACAATGAAAAAAACCCAACAAACAAATTCTAACGTAATCACGAGTCCTGAACCTTGGAAAACTGAATCCATTAGGAATAAAATTTTTAGTCTTGCTTCTCCTACACTTACTAGCACATTTTTTTTTCAGTGACCTTCCATGGCATCAGTTGTGTTCTAACAGTACCGTTACATGAGATATTATCAAAACCAAGCCAAATATTTGTAAGAGCACAAATGTTAATCTTGCACTGATGTTCTCTCTGAATAGAAGCACATGCTCTAACCCTCTTTTTCACTTCATAGCTGAGAATTTCATGATGTCCTCATTGCAAACAGCTTAAGGAAGTTCAAGTCCACAATCCATCACCTTACTGCAACCCAAGAACAGCCAAGAGAAATCTCTTGCTCCACAGTGACACTGCAAATGTCTGGTTCAGCTTGTACAGCTTGGCATAAATGCACCAAACTCTCTTTAGAGAGCAAAAGAATTTCACAGGTAGAATGCTCCACTATCCAGGCTTTAAGGCTGAATATATCCATGGGAAGAGAACTCCACACATGCAAGTAAACATGCTGAACTACCTTTTACCCTTAGCCACATTAACAGCAAAATGATTAAACAAACAAGTCAGTGGTAAAACCTTGAAAATATGTTAAAATATTCAAAAGGTTTAAAATAATATAGATGACAAAAGGGAGAGAACATCACAATTTATTTATCTTGGCTAAAGAATTGTGTCCCAAGAACTCTCTGCACACAGTTGACATAACCACCCACTTCAGAGCTTTGAGGGTGGTGACAAACAAAACCAGTTTTTCTTAGTCATATCTTAATTTGCCCAGGATGCATAGAAATGACATAACTATCACAAGAGAGGCCTTACACTATTGATACAAAGTTTATATTATTTGAAAAAAAAAAACACACTGAAGTTGCATGGAATAGAGAATTTGGAGAAATCTTTCTTTGAAGTTTTGAAGGATAAACCAGCAATGCTAGAATTTATTCTCTGCACTCATAGCAGATGTTGTAGCAAAATCTTTTACTTGTTCCTACTTAAATTTCAACAGATCAAATGCATTTACAAGCATGTCAGAGTTCTGAAGCTGAGACCCAGAGATTGACTTTGATTTGGGTTCTGAAGTCTTTCAGTCTGAAACCACAAGGTATAGCTGTTGCATACCGATCAGAAAAGCGCTTGCGCTTCCATCTTGCCATAACTTCTAGGTTGCATAACCTGCCATGTAAGAGACTATATTATGAAAACAAGTATTGTTCTCACATTTACTAAAAATTTGTGTATGCTCTAAGTTACATTAAAGGACTGAGATGAACAAGACCTTTGTAAGCTTGCCCTCAGAATCGTGCTCTATACGACTTTATAGCTTTTGTAGTTTTAAGTTACTTTTGATCTTTTTACTCCATAAAGAGATGCTTCTGGTTAGAAACTTTCGTGTAAAACATCAGCTATATATGTATATACATTATAAATAAAACACCATAAATACCATTACATATATATGTATAAAATACCATCCATATATACATGAACGCTACTATTTCTCCTAAAGCATTTCTCTGCAGTTTAGACACAATTTCTGTTTAAACGTGTATCTGAGTAGAAATAAACAATATTTTATGTGGCAAAGTATTATGCAATCATGAAATAACACTCCTTAACCACAATGCATAGCCACTTACATTCTATTCTAAAGACAACATCTCTCTAAAGATATTAAATAGCCACTGCTTCTAATAGTCAAGTGTTAACATCCAGAGAATTCACGAAAACCGAGAATAACTCGGTTGACCCTGACTGAAAATTCTTACAGATTCCAACAATCTGTTTCCTAATAAAACCAGCGAACCCTTTAATTTCTCAAGTAAAAGCCTTCAAAGTAAACAATAGAATGTTGGAATGACAATACAGGAATATCTCCAAAGACATTCTACTTTATTGCCTCTGTAGATATCTTCTGAGACTTTCTTTGTGCAGTACTTTTACATTCCAGAGGTCAAAGACTACTATGCTATGTCATTTTCAGTCTCCAGAAAGGAGGCTTTCACCATTACATCATTTAGCATCACCATTACATCATTTTTGTTTCCATCAGGCAATGCGCATTTGCATCATTATGTACACAAATGCAGCTAGGAAAATAGCACTGTGCATACAAGAAAACAGCAGTGAAGTCAGCAAAAATTCACCTAGTCTTCAATATATGTAGCTTGTTATTGGTTAGTATTCAGCCGTTCTTTCTGATAACAGTATATTCTCCAAACCAAAACTCCTACTTATTTAGTCCCTAGTCAGTTAATTGGGGAACGTAGTGCTTTATTGAAAGAGAATCGGAAATGAATGTGTGGCCTCCAAGTTCCCAATAGACCAAGCTATCTAGTGCAGCCTTGAAAAAACTGTGTTAACTGAATTTTGTTTTGGCTTTACTTCTCATGCATTATCAGATTTTACACCATCAATGTTATTTAATGTTTACAGCAAATGGAAAGAAGATCTACTTTGATGTGTTCTCATGACAAGGAGCAGGTCAAAAGAATGGATCAGGAATAACCTAACAATTTACCCAGGCTGTGCAATATTTTCTGCATCCTGAAAGCTTTATTTGGTGGTAAGGACAGATGTTTTGGAGACAGAATGATTTCAGCAGAATAGAATCATAATTCACAAATAACATGCCTGGACAATCATTCCTTACCAGTCACCTTTCCCCTCTATCCTCACCTTTAAGAGCACAAGCCACACCATTAGAAGACAAAGCCACTTCTTCAAAGTCAAAACATCCCTGGCTCCAAAAAAGCCACATGAGCAAGTGTTTAAAAAAAGACAGACCCCAAATGAACAGTTTTTACATGAGGTTTGGTGGGTTTTTTTGCTACCTTGTCCTTCTAGTGTAAAAGTTCCATTATAGCCAGGCTTCTATATTATCTCTTTAGCATTTGATGCAGAATGCAGGCACTAGAGTTCTCACAAAATGCCAATAATCATTTACAATTTTTTAAATTAATTTTAAGCATTCCAGTAATAGCCCTTTATTATCTACGCAGGTATTTCTACTACACATTTTCCATACCAGTTTGATGTTATATGATGTGAAACCATTCTACAGAACAGTTTCATTTCTTGCATCTGCTTTTCCATCCCTTAAAAACTGTTCAGCAAATTGAGGTAAAGTTAATATTTAAGGCCTGTCTCCCTTTTCCCTGAGATATATTGATATTGTAACAGAAAGCTCTGAAGAACAGGGAGATCCATCTCTCAAAAGCACTAGCAGTTCTTGAGTTGTGTGGCACTTGAAAGTACTTCCTCTAAGCATTAGTCTGGAAAACACACAAATCAGTGTCATCTATTAAGCCTTTACAACATATCCAAAGATTCCAAGATTTTTTTCCATGTGTACTCCGTAGGAATAAATGTATTCCAATGAACGCATGCAGCAGTCAACATCTACACTTTAGCACACAAATTCTTCATCAGGTATAAAAGTACCAATCATAAGGCACTCCGAACTGAGTATTACATGCATTATTACAGTAAATAGCAAATAAATATATGGGTAATCCCACTTGGCTCGTTGTCTGTTTGATAGGATGCCATGCAGGCACAGTGGAAATTCATCTTCCCTAGAAGATAACAACCTAAGATAAATGATAAAAGGGCAGGGGAATTAGCCTCTTTTTCAGTGAGGAGAACAGACTGCTGCTTTTCCGTTAGAAAAAGAAGCTCCAACCACTATGCAAACAGATGATCACTAAGTTGAAGAATGTCCTTGCATGAGTTCAATAGAGCAAAACAATGAGCACGGTGGAGTAAAGGGGATTTCACTGTTCAGATGTGCAAGGGAGCTTAACCCTACTGAAATGGTAAGGTAAAGTGGCAGGAAAGCAGGTGAGACCTGCAAGAAGGATGACAGAGTTGTCTATCTGCCAGTAAGGAGCAAGAAGATAATGATTTCTCTGCAGAAAGGAGAAATCCAGAAGTCCAGATCCTCTATTTCTTTACTTTCCTAGAAGAATTATGACAAAGGAATGACTGAACTTTACTGAGCTTAGCTATATTGCAATGGAGGAACTACAATGTTTGTAGCTCCTCTAAGAAGAAAAGTTAGCTGTTACTACGCAATAGGAGGATTTTTGACATGCCATTTTATCACTGAAAACATTAGGAAAGTCCCTTTCTACCCAACACTGCAAACAACTCCAATTCACATAAGCTAAGGAGCTAAGACTTTGAGGGAGTTTTAACCAGTTTAGAGCAGCTCCTATCAAGAAGTATATAACTGTGATTTTTCTGAAGGACAACCCATAGAGTAAGTGACTGAGTAATAATTTATATTTCCTCATGCAAGCTTCAGTGATTCTGGTCCACTAGTACACTGACACTCACAAGTGTGCTGGAAGTTGTGTCCTTTCCTATCTCAACGTGTGCTGTGCCAACATTTTTAAATCTATAAGTTACGACATCCTCTTATAAATATTTATTATTCAATGACCAAGAACAGTCAGATTTCAATGAGACCCTCAGAAGGTATTTTGTGAGAACAGACACCAACAAACTGACTGTTCAGCTTTATTGAAGTGATTCACTTCAGAATTAGCACACATCATGCAGACCCATGCAAGATATCAGTAATGTTCTGTCAGTTTTAGGTGGTATAACAATGTAGTATCAGTATAACTATCGCGGATGAAAACAAGACATTTAAGAGCATGAAGTGACTAGCAAGTAATTCTATTAGCTTCCTTCAGCAGCTACATAATTAAGATTAAAATATCCCTTTAAGGGAACCCCAAAACTATATAACATAAATAATTAAAAGAATTTTATGTTTAATCATATCCTAAAAGCAGGAAGAATTATAATTTGTTCTGATTACATGCCTGATCTTCTGTACAGCTTGACAAAACAATCAAATCTGGATCTGCTTTAGAGTCCAGCATGATACACATGTTCTAAAGGACCAGCATTAGAGTCAGGAGGCCAAACTGGCAGATGGCACTAACCAGGAACAGAAGCATACAGTATAAATCAGCATGTCCTCAGGCTGCTGCTTCTTCAGCAAATTAGAGAGAAAAAAATTTATTCGTACATTCTTAGCTTTGGGCAGTTTGCCATTAAAAATAGAACCAGTGAATCAGTAAAATCTATGTCCCACAATCTGCTTGAAATTCATGATAAATCTATCCTCTCTCATCCTGGCAGCTCCTTTAATACTACTATAGGTATTTTTTATCAACTTTGTAGATAACTGACACAACTAAAGACAAACTGGAATTTTTTCTGTGTTCTACATGTGATCCCTTAACTGAATGCCTTTCTTGTTGTCCAACAGTAATTAAGTTCCAATTGTTTGACTTGCACCAAAAAGGAGATAATTTAGAACTTAAAATTTCATACTCCTTGTCTAACTAAAACTTCCTCCATGCCCTCATTATTCTGAGCTATTTTCAGAACAAACTACTCATGAGGGAGAAATTCTTTTCTTGTCTAAACCCTCCAGACTGAAACTAGGTCTTGATCCTATTCCCACTTCCTCCACAACTGTAGTTACATGAACGAGCTTCACTAAGTTACTTAGTCCACCTGCACTTGTCATCTTGAGTTTAGTTTTGGGTTTGTGTTGTTGTTCTGGGTTATGTTTGTTTGTTAAATCTGTGTAAGATGGAAAGAAATTTTGTTATGGTTTAACTGCAGCCTGCAACTAACCATCACAGAGCTGCTCACTCACTCCTGAGAAATACTTAAATTAGGATAAGCACTACTTAGCAACAACTAAAACATCAGTGTGTTATCAACATTATTCTCACACTAAATCCAAATCACAACACTGTACCAGCTACTAGGAAGAAAATGACCTCTATCCCAGCCAAAACCAGGAGATATTTCAAAGTTGCGTTATCCGTGAGAAAATACATCGGTTTTTTGACTTCATCATACATTGCTAATTAATTGTGTGTTACCACAGTCACCTTCTCATATAAAAAAAAGTATCACTCTCAGCTCTTAAGATTTTTAGAAAGGTGTCTCATAGACAGAAGCGATTTTTTTCCACATTCCTTTCTGCTGTGATTCAATTTAAGGGCACAGCACAGAAAGGGACTGAAGTTCTACTAGCATATTATTGCTATTCATCCTCTACTGGCTGGAACTCTGTCCACCAACCAACATGTTAACAAGTTTCCCCATCATTGCACAGTCATACCATCTGTTTAGACTAGTAGAACATTAGGCACCACATCCTATTTATTTATACAAAACTTGCCAGAGTAAGATGCCATCTCTTATTTGGGCCTCTACAGTCTGCTGTAAGTAAACCTCTAATTTTTATTCAACCTAAAAATGATTTTTTTATTCCTTCCTAAACCACAGCACTGGAGAACCAAGAGATTGAAGATTATTTCTTTCTATGAAGCTTGCACGTAGTAACAAATAAAAGACAAAATTGTAGAAAGAAAACATGCAAAAGGAACAAAAGAGTAGAGATCTATGCCAAGAATGTCAGCATGAAATAAGTCTTCAAATATCAGTAAATTTCAGAGTCAAATTTGCCTTCCACAGTTTAGTACCTAGTGAGTGGTAAGCAATGAAGATACTCAGAAGTTACAAAGCTGGATAATATTTTTGTCTCCCTGTGGGTTTATTTTTTTAATTGAAAAATGTTAATCAAAGTGGATCCCTGGAAAGTAAGATTGAAAGCAGAAGGAAGAACTGCTCTCTTAGCATGTTACATTGGTTTTAAAACCTGCTTTAGGCCTGAAACCACTTAGCAAAACAGAAAAAAAAATTAACAAATTTTTTTTCACTTTTTTCTGCATCTACCTTCACATGCAATGATTGCAGACAATTTAACCAGGAACAGCTATTTAACCTGGCTCTCAACTCTGTACTAGTTTTAAAATGTACTTAATGTAACAACCTAAATTGCAAGCGTCCTCCCACAGTCAGCACTACAAAGGGAAAATACAGATCTTCATCAATATTTGTGCTAAACTGAACTGTATGAAAAGGGAGTTTCTGAGTCATTGCCCTTTGAGATATGCCTATCCAAGTGTTACCACAGTCTGAGAGAACAGTAAGACAGAAGAGTTAAAGTTTATGATACATCTCTAGTAAGACCAAGAATTGCTTTAGAGTCATTCTTACACAAGCTGACAAATCATTTAAATACTTAACATTAGAAACTTGAAAAAAGTAAATAAAATCCAAGGTCTCCAAGCTGTTTTCTAACCTGCCATATGGAAAAAGAGCACAATATCCCCAAAATACACAATAAATTTTTGATAACTGATAACTAACAAACTCCAGATTTCTTAGCTTGCTGTCCAGGCTAATACACAGTTGTCTATTGCCAACGATCAATGAATACACTGGCAAGAAACTAAATACTGCAGAAAGTGTCAAATTAAAAATAAAACTGAATTGCAATACTTCCATTGAGAAAAAAAATTGCAAATGAGCATAGAAAATTGACTTGTATGATGAAATCAGCTGAAATAGCTTGATGGAAATCAGTTGAAATAGTTTGACTATATGAGTAAATTTCACGTAAATGTTATCTTTAAGAACAGTTTTGCAAATACTGTGCTTAATGTTAGACCTTTATAAACAGCTGAAAGATAAAAGATCAGAACTTCTATTTGAAGGAAAGCTAGCATGTATCAAGTGATTAAATATAAAGTTGGATGAACAATTAGCATGTACATTTTTATGCTTCAAAATATATTGGCTAATACAAAAACCTACCAAAAAATCTCATCACTTTGTTCAGTTATTGTGACCACTTAGAGATTGTTCAATAATTAGTTCAATAAATTAATATTTAACAATATTTATTGCTCCACTGGGCTCAAAAATATTTTAGAGATAGGAATTAAAGTCTAACAAATTTACCATCAAAGTACAGATGCATCATCATTGATGAGTTAGAGCCACCCTGAAACATGAGACAGTATTTTATAAACCTTTTCTGCAGCAGCAAGTTATCACACACCTTTAGCTTTTTTAAGATTGCTACTTAATAGTAACCTTTTAGGTGCCGATTCCTGTACAATGTACCATGGAAATAGCTAATCACTTTTTCAGCATCCTGACAATCCTGTCAAAATTATAGGGTGGCTTTGGAAGTGAATAACAAGGCTTAATGAATCAATCCTCCAAATACTTCAACTTCTGGGGTTTAGATTTTAACACATTTCCCCTCCCCCCCCAAAAAAAGCAAACAAACCATAGATATGGATTTAATAAACGCTCTTTAGGAGCTGTTGCATTGGTAGGTACATACTAGGTAAGATGCTCAGATGCTGTATTTACTGACTAACATTATTTCTTAATTGCAGCACTTCTGGAGTTGAAGGAGCTGTTAATTCATAGTCTCATATGAAATTGCTCAGTTGTACACTAGTGAAGAATCATCAGGCCTACGGCAGGTAATTTTAAGTGTGCAATTCCGATACTGTAATTTGAAGACAGTGAAATCCTCAGATGTCAGACACTTAATCTTACAGTATCTACTTCTACAAATCACAGCCTTTATCCTCAGTCTGGTTACTAAATTCTTAACACTTGATCAGCAGTCAGAGCTTTTCCTACCCTAACACAATGACCTGTTCACATTCATGGATACAGTTACCAAGATATTTCTTTTTAATAAATTCACTTAGTTTAATATATATGTCAAACACATCTCTACCATTTCCCTCTGTGGTCGTGTAAGACAACTCGAGATGCTGCCAGAGATCACTAATCACCTGTGCAGAGACGTGCAGGACTCTTGCTTCATTTCTGTTTACTCTAAACTCTGCCTGTCTTGCAATAGTTAGCTGTAACTCCCTTAATAGAGTAAATGCATTCATTTCACCACTAGTTTATGTCGATGAAGGGGATTCCATAAAAGTAGCAGCTATTCCCAGAGCTGCTGCTTCACCATGCAATGTCAGGTTTATGACTGTGTAGTATTCTTGCCATCAAACCAGAGAATCAGACAATCTTCCTCATCTCCCGATAGTTGCTTTAATGAGAACTCAGTATATTAGTAATAATTACATGGTAATAATGTCCATCACTTGCATGCCATAATTTTCAAAGCACTGCATACATATCACATTAAGCAATTAATTCTCAGAGCAGCTTTGTGACAAACAAGTTTGATGGCAACTTTAAAGACAAGAGATCTGTAGCACTGACATTAAATGGCACTCCCATGAAACATCATTTAGAAGTGAGATTAGACCTCAGCAAGTCATGAATATGACAGTATACTTATGCTTTCACCTTCTGCCAATACAACACAAGGCATTTAAGGTAAAGTTTTATACAACTAGGTTAAGAGGTTTAATTTGCAAGAAAGATAAAACACAAAATGCGCAGGTTGACTGGCTCAGCATCTTGTGCTTTACTTTCACATAATGATGGAAATCTTAGGCTGTGTTTCAGCCTTTTATACAGCAAAAATAAACTACCACCAAGATTTCCTGAGTATTAATTACAATATTTGCTCCCAAAGTGACAAGTTCCATGGAAACTGCCACACTGCATTTAGTTTTCACCTTCACTGCTTAGTCGTTCTAGTATTAGAGACCTAGTTTCTAAGAATATAAAGTTTTATAAGCTACCTGAAAAAGAATACCAAAGTATCTTCAGTACTATAAATACTAAACTTGATCTGTGAATCCATATCACCTGTGAGACATTTTGATGCTTTTTGGCTAGTCTAACAGGAAGAACATTGATCTCAGCAAGGCTAAGATAACATAGTTACCATAGTAATACCCTTCCAGGAACAAGGCTTTGTTTGAAGTTGGTCCAGGTTCTGCTCTTTTTTCACCAGATGCTCTTCCAGCAGCGCCAGAGTGAACAAAGTTTGGTTTCCTAAGTGTCAAATATTTGACAAATGCTTCCATATTTCTATACTAGAATTGATGGCCAGTTTTAATTTCATCTTTTGCCTCTGTTGACAGGAGGTAAGCAGCTGGTGTTAGCTGTATTTTTTTGTGTCTGTACCATGCAAAAATAATTAACTTGCTGAAGTTTTTTTGGTTCAGGGTTGCCAGTTTCCCAGCTGCTTCATTTGCAGATGGAGCTCCACAGCCAGGCCAAGACAATGGTTTACAATCAGAGATGGTTTAATTTTATGTTGGTTATTTTCTTTAGGGTTTTTTGTTGGGTTTTGTTTGTTTGGTTGGGTTTCTGTGTGTTTGTGCGTGTGGTTTTGTTAGTTTTTCCCTTCTAATCACAATGTTGCAAGCCCTGCTTCAAACTTGAGCTCTATTTGTGCACCTCAAGTCACCAGAAAGGAGTCCAGTGATGTCAACCTTGATACTCCTGCTACACATTCAGGGTTCCGTAATCACTGACTCCACACCATTACCAGCTGTGACCATGACTATCTTGGTTTTCCCTCTTCTGTAGTATTCCTGTAACAGAAGATTAGTACTTCAATCTTCATTGTTTACAGGAACAGAAAGAAGCAGAAGAGAAATGTAAATAAATTTGAAGGGACAACAAACAAACTGAAATAGACAAGTTTGACTCATCAGTGGTAAGCAAGATCTAACAAATAAATCTTATAGCCTTTGAAAAGCAACCCTCAATTAAAGAATTTTGTGTTCCTAAGGTGCATCTTTAAGTAGATCTCAGTCTTGATGTGTGGATGGGTAAACATAAGTGAAAAAAGACATTGAGAAAGTGTGCAATACAAAAAGACTCATGTTGAAAAGTAAAAGACAGCTGACTGTCTTAGCAAAATCTGTTTACTGTACCATAGTAAATAGAGGAGGCTGACCAGAAGGCTTGGAGGTGGTTCTCGTCGTAAGCTATTTACCATAAGAAAGAAAAGGCATGGTGCTAAACAAAGATAATGATTACTTCTGCTGACCTGTATTACTGTTAAGCTGTTGAACGAGAGGAGAAAAACTATGGCACAGTGACACCAGTTGTGTACTCTCTACAGCGAGGTAAACTTATAACAACATTCCAGTGGTTGGATCTACATGACAGGGCAACTGCAGTTTTAACATTCATGTCAATGAAATGAAGCCAGAGATGGTATGAAATAAAAAATAAAAAATCACAATTCACTTGAGAAGAACCATTTAAAAACAAATCTTAACTGATAAATATAAATGCAGCTGTAGAACTGCAAAGAAGCCCATCCTATAAAACCCAGCTCCTTACACAAATACGCTACTCAACAGGAGACATTTTGGAGCAGTGGGGAGAAAATCCTAGTTCCTAACTAATAAAGTAAACAAAAGAGACTTGAAAATTAAAATGGATTACAAAGGCCAATATCAGACAGGGTTGAGTATAGGCATTACACAGTGAGGAGGATGCAGTTTTACTAATGGTTATCAGAATATTTTTCTTCCTCAGCTAAACGATCGCTACACTTAATCTGCCTAAAATAGCTTCCATGTAGCATAGTGGAATGGAAGTAGGTCAAAGGACAGAACCAGCAAGCAGCTGATAACAAGCTTCAGCAATAACCAGAAGTGCCAGGTCAATTCTATTTTGATCCCAACAGTTTGGTTTCTGAACGAACCTAGAAAGCTTTTTGTAATTTAAACAGTTGATTATGCTCCAGCTCAATGACTGTATCACATTAAACTTCATATGTAGGGGGGAAACTGATACAGAAATGAAATATTAATCAATTTGTGTCAGCAGCAATAGGGCACAATACAGAAAGAGAAGCCTAAGAAAGCATTCACCAATGCTACATCAAATTGATCCTCCACTCTGCTTGTTTTACCTGCTACATCCCTTTCAATGTTTTTCAGTGGAGGTGCTTTTCACAGTTCTAAGTTATGTTGGATAATTAGTCATTCAAGAAGGATAAATGAGACAATGCCAGGTAGGCAATCATTTTTAAAAAAGAAAGAGTACCTCGATGGAAGTGTGTCTATAACACCATCAAAGTACTCCAACATTTATTGTCATCACATTTACATCTCTGAGGCTTGCTAAACCAACACTGTGATGCCACAACACACCAGAAAACCAGTTGTTCAATAAGCCTGATTTATGGTGCTACCATTGCCCTCCTCACCTTTTATTTTACCATCCTTCTGCAAAGAATTAAAAATGCAAGTTATTGTGAAGAGAGAAGGAGTAAATTACTTAATCACTAAAGAAACAAATCCTTTGTCTTTACACAATGGACAAAGGAAACACTCCATATACACATATATACACCCATACATACAGGTGAAAACTTTACAGTGAAGGCAGGTGTGTATTTTTCCTGTTGGGTAATCATACTTAGTCACTGATAAAACAAAATAGTTATCCAATGTAAAAGTTTCAAGAAAAATCTTTAAAAATGAAGTTCAGAGCAGTTTTATCTAACATGAAGCAAACTGCAAACCTCCTCTCAAGTTTTAAAGCAGGAGATGCTACAGCTTAATAGAAAAGCTAGAAATAAAGGAACACAACAATATCAATACCTTACTAATACTTGCTAAAGTTATGGTACAGGAACCTTAAAAATAAATTTCCGTAATGATTTATTCATAATTTCTTCACTGACATTGAACCAAGTTTATCACAGTTACACACAACAGTTGGGGAAAGACATCATTGTCTATTTTTAGTCAAAAAGCAAACAATAGAAGAGTAGAGACTTAAAAGTCAACACCAAGCCACAACAGGCATACAAACGAAATCCAAGAAGCAAAGCCAACAAGAAATATTTGTATAATTATTTGTTATGGGCGCCTCAAAAGAGCCCTCTTGCAAGTCAAATATGCACCCCGATGAAATGCTAAAGATACTCCTAATACTTTTGGGTCATAATTTCCTTTGCTTTTACTTGGAGGAGTCTTGTGTATGTGTGAAGAGCTGGGTGTCAGCTGATCAGTAACACTTCATGCCTGATACAATCTGAACTGGAGACCTATAAAGAGATTTTATATATTGCCTGGGGACTTTAAAATATGATAAGTAGAAGAAACTGCAAGTTGCAGATTAGCTAGTGCTATTAAAAAGGGAAAGTCATCCTGAGGGATAAGGTTCACACCAAAATGTTTAGCAAGTTTCTGTTCGTTTTACAGCTGAAGAAAAATCCAGCAAATCCCTGACATTAAGATAATTGGGATGGAGGGAGCTTTCATTAGAATGACAATCGAAGACTGCTTTGTTAAAATACAAAACTCTATTTGCATTTGCTGCTCAAAACAGTATTGAAAACAAGCCAGATGTTACTTTCGTATTCAAAAATTGAAGAATATTTTTGAAGTGGCCACAATTAGGATAAAAGCTCACAGAAAAATCCGAGAAAAACAAAACAAAAACTGTCCCTTCCAACCACCTGACAGAACAAAGCATTTTTATTCGGAATTTAAGCTAGGCAAAGCCCACAATGAAATTACGTGGCATGGAAAATTCGTTAGCCTGAGCATCCAAACCTAGTGTTGGCGCTGCAGAGAGAGCTGCGCTAAAGAGGGACTACGTGGGCTCTCGGGCGCTCTGCCCCAGTTCTTCCTCCCACCCTCCCCATCTCCCGCTCAACAGGGTCAGACAGGCTTTTCTTCAGGCGTTTGCACGTCGGATGCCCACAATAGGCACCCAACAGCCCAAAAGAAAGAGCAGGCTGCGGTCACCCTGCACCAGAGGAGGCTGGACCGGGTGTGCCCCGGCCTCTCCAGCGGCAGGGAGCAAGCTAAACACCACTGCTGCCGGGTTCCGACTCACGCAGCAAACGCAGCTGAAAAGGCCCAGGTAATTTGGAAAGCTGCACCCACGGCACCCCAAAGGGAAAAATAAACCACAGCAGCGAACTGCTTTCCATCCAATCTCCAAGCACAGGACAATTCCCAGGCAACAGCGCTAACGTTACCACCAC
>NW_009731243.1:0-1803 GCF_000703405.1 Apaloderma vittatum | reverse complement strand
GATGGAAAGTGAGAATACCACAGCAAAGAAGAAAAACACATAAATGCTGCCATTCCATTTTCAGGCTAAAGGTATTAGAAGATGGAGGCATGAATTACCAGAAAATACATTTTTTGGATAAAACAAAACAATCAGGCAGGAAACAAGGAATAGGATTAGGCAGAGTTTCATGTGTCCTATACAGAAGTTAAAATTTTCAGATAGAGTTTTCTCTGCCCAAACCATGTTTAGCATTTTTGTGTTTTGCAAAACATAACCAGCAGAATTCATAAGCAGAAATTAGCATTGGTTCTCAAAGACTTTCTCTGTTTAAGAGAAATCACTCATATACATTTGATAACTGCTAACTGAAATTTGGAGGTCCCTATGTAATACCAAGACACAGTACTGTACATTAAACATCTTTTTAAGGCACTAATTTTTTTGAAACCCAAAAAATCAGCTATGCTAAATCTAAACGTGTGAAGAATTAAAGCACTTACGGATATTTAAACACTCATCAGAAACTCCTTCAAGACAGTTCTGTGTATTTATTATTACTGATGTGGCCTGCAATCAGAACATCAGTCAAGGACTCATTCTGTCACAACATTTACAGTCAAAAAGATAATACTAACCTATAGATAACAGCTAGAGAGATAGCACTGGCATATATAAATGACTTATATGAGAACTGAATGTAGTAGGTTAATTTTTTTTTTTCACTTTGCACACAGCAAAGTATTGCAGTAGATCAGCAGTTTAAATGGGGTTGGAAACATATGCTAAAAATACCAACTAGGTGTTGCAAAAAAATCCCAGCATTTTTGTTCATTGTCTTGCCTCTGCTGGGCCTTGACTCAGCTGTGCAATACATTCACGTCAGTTCATCCTAACAAATTCTTTGCATTTAATTCCTTAGTTTCAGAATTTTCTGAAAAGAAAACAAAATCCTTCCCTGAAGTGTGTCTTTTTAGTTCTTTATAGGGAACACCTGATCACTTTCCAGTGGGATCTGATAACAGCTTGTGCAGTTACCAAGCTCCTAGCTTCCACACCTTTAGAGGACTTCTCCTGTAACTAGTAGGGAACATTTAAAAACTCTTATTTTTAGCCATAGAAACTGAGTACTTAAGGACATGCAGAATTGTATTATCCCAACATGATTCACAATAGCACCACACCATACATTTACACACCCACAACTCGGGAATTTTCTAAAGGAAAAGGTCAAAAAAAGTCAGTATCTTTCACGTAGTCCCTCTCACCCTCCCTCAGGGTTTGAAAAACCATTGCTTGTTGTTCCCTGACATGAACTCCCACCTCTACGCTTATAACGTTGTGGCCACTGGAAATTCAGGGTGGCCACAGCGAGGGGCAGAGGAAAGAGGAAATTATTTGTTATTGACAGCTAGCAAAGAACTAGAAGACTGACTGGAGTAAAACACGTGGGTCGAGAGAGAAAAGATGCATTATAACATGTTTCTGGGCAACTAAAGAATGGTCTGAATGCAACTGCTGCATTGCACACTTGTAATCCCTGACTTCGCAATACTTAAACTGTGATTTGCCTTGGAGTATCTACAGAAATATATGCTACCTTGTATTGTAATGACAAACATCAGTTATAAAAGAAACATCAGGGGGCTGGGTGGGGTGTCAGTAACTCCCCTCTGATAGCCCTGAAAAGGTCTTACACTCTTATGAATCTGACCTGAACAAGACAGAGCAGACATTCTTCATCCTATATCACTGAAAGGAGGACATTCAGAAAGACAAAGTACAGTAACACCGCAGTCCTAGTGCTAGGCTGCTGGCAGCACT
>NW_009731242.1:108020-148698 GCF_000703405.1 Apaloderma vittatum | reverse complement strand
CCATTTCTACTGTACAGGGCAGAACGAGCACTCAGGGCTCACGCTCACCATCCCGCAGGCTGCTGTGCATGCGTTTGGGCGAGACGGCAATCCTAAACCGCGATGGTAGACCCGGGCCTTCGGTTACTTTCGCTCTCCTCCGGCTCCCCTGGGTCTCAGGACCCCACGCTCTCCTCCGGCTCCCCTGGCTCTAGGAACCCCAGAAAAAGCCGCTCGAAACTCTCCGCCCGGAGCAACACCCGCCGGTCCGCACTGCAGCTCAGCTTCACTTTGATTGTTCTACAATCCAAAGTCTCTACTATATACCGGGTAGTTTACTGGCCTTTTAAGTGCTTGCGTTCTAACAAAGACTTACCCTCTTAAGCCTTTTGTCCTGTGAGCCTTCTCCCGGAGGCTTCTTAAACCCTGAGGGCACAGTTAACAGCTGATTAATGTTAACAGGTGATCAACGTTATCAGCTGATTAACCTTGTTTAAAGTCCCTGCCGCTGAGGGTGGCTCTGCCCATGCTGCTCTCTCGGGTGCCTGCCCCCAAGCTACCGGTGCTGGCCCAGGCCTGGTTGTTGTAGCCGGCTTAAAAAAAAAAGCCCTCAAAAGAGCTTTTTGTCAGCCTTTTTTAGCTTAAGATTCCTTCCCCAGTGCAGTCTTACCTGCTCTGGAGCTGGTCTCCGCAGAAAATGGCGGAGGAAAAAGGAGCTTGGAATGACAATTCTGAAGAAATGTAAAGGTATTTAATTTATTTTTAAAAAGAGCACTTTAAGCCAACTCTCTTTGCTAATCTAACCTGAAGGAAGGAAATCTAGATTTCTCTGAAACAATGTAAGAGCTAAAATCTAACTTAATTCATAACTTATGTTTCTGAGAGTAACTGATCTAAGTGTACTTTCAAGTTGTCTGCTACCTAGTGTAAATTTGGAGCATCTTAACAGATGCCATGTGTCTTATTCACCAAGAAAACAATGCGCTGGAAGGTGCTTGGTCACAAGAAGGAGATTTCCTAGATAGATGTGAGCTCATATTTCCTAAGGAAGGAGCAGGCAGTGAAGTGACAGTTGGTGTATAACTTCAAACACCACAATACATGCTGGAGCCTTTTGAGAAATCTGGAAAGAAAATACTTCCATCTCTGGTCATATTCTTTACACCTGGGATCGTAACCTCTTACCTTTAGGTTACAGCTGGCTAAAAAATAGGGTCTCTGCCACATAGAAACTGTCATTATTTCTTTTATTTTTTTTTTTTATCCAGACTGAATGGAAACCACGTATGTTTAGCTTTGGTTTGCTTCAGAAGCTTTCTAGACTCTGGTTATCCAGTGAAATTATCATTAGTTGTCATTTGAGAATAACATGGGCTTCAGTAAGCAAGTCTAAAAAATTTCCACGGTCCACAGCTTTGTGAGTGACTGCCTGAATTCTCACAGTTAGACCTGGGATCCAATGAGATTGTCAAATTAAAAATTTCAAGTCTATACACCACTCTTTTCAATTATTTTTCTTATTCTTGAATGATTGCTAAACCAGTTCTATCTTGGGTGTTCAAGCACGAGAGAACAAGAAGGATCTGTTGGAACAAATACACTCAGTACTAAGTGTGGGGACCCAAATCTGTTATGGCCCTGAGGTGTTTCCTTCATGCCCTGAATAATTCTGTTAAATATTGAAATCTCTTATTGCCGCCCATCTGGAAGAATAGTCAAGCATTTCTTGAACTGAAAGATCTGCAGACATCAATCTAATATTCATCTCTAACATTCCAATTGTTTATGCATAAGCTGGAAGTAACATCTTCAGTACAAGAGAGTACATCTAGGGTACTTCATCTCAGACTTGCATTGAGTATGATAATTCTCAAGGGGAATGATTGATTTTATACATAATCTAGCACTTGATATTCACACTACCTTTTGGTGGGGTTGGAGAGTTTTCCAGTTTCTTAGGGACTGGATTTTAACATAGGCTAGACTGAGGGAATGAACAGAAGGGACAATATAATCAAATTCTTCCTGCTCTTATTTTTAAATGTTCAAGTTTACTCAGAAACAGAAACTCCTGGTCTGACACTGAGAAAGAGAAATACTAACTAGTGAACTTAACTATTTACTTTCAAACACAGGCCTAACTAAATTCTCTAGAGCCGTACTCAAACCAAATCTGTCAATACCTAACCTAAGTAAGAGCTAAGGACTGAAAATTAAGCTGAATTGTTTACTTTGTTCTTGTATTAGGATGTCATAGTTGCTGCTGGAATGCCACTATACTACAATTACTACCTCAATGGTAGTCCATATGCTCAACTGTTCGGTGAGCTTTAAGTCCTATCTGCCTGATTCTGACCTATCATATTAGCTTACAGCTAAGGGACAAGGGGTTTGTGTGCCAATGGCACACAAGGGTACGCATGACTGACTTTTACATTTGGACGTGCTACTGATTCTCACACTCCAGAGAGTGTTTCCAGTGTCCTTATTGGTGTTTAACACAAGCTCTAATGAAGTTCAGACATGTATGTTTGGTTCCTTCACTACTCTGGTCTTGCACAGTGGTGTGTCTTGCTGAACTTGGGACCGGTCTGCCCTTTTTCTGATCACACATCTTCTCCATCCTATACCTGAAGTCCTACATCAAGCAAATCCAAGTCTTAGGGAAAAAAAAAGGTTGTATCACAAGTAAAATTTTTCTTTAGATATTTTTTCAAAAACTATCTTACTCCTAGAGTCATAACAAGTAAATTTACTGTGCAATAAATCACTGCTAGCTTAATTCAGAATGAGCTGTATTTCAGTATTGGCAGCAGTGGTAAATTGGCTACAGTCTACTGAAGTTTTCTGTTTCTCCCCATATAACTTCTTGCAATCTTAGGACCAAATCTTTGCTGGGAGAAAAGATAAGAGTTAACTTTTCCATCCAACTTATTCAGTTTCTAGATTGTCATGTATTAAATGTCATTCTGAATGCATTCTAAACTCTGATAGACCTTAAGCTCAGGAATCCATGTCCAGACTTAGATCTAATTATATATTACATGTCATTAGAGTGAATTCATCTGGTTGGTGCAACAGCCAGATTAAAATAAAGGAAAATATCCACCAAGCCATGCGTACAATGCTGTACTAACAATGAGAAAAGAAGGATTGATGGCAGCAGACACTGACATGAATTTCTATCAAAGACAGCAAAAGAACTTTACTACTTGATCAGAGCTTGCAGGTTTATGTTTCTAAAACTCTTAGTTAGATTTAGTTTGTTACTGTGGGCAGGGGTAACATGCCCACAAGAACAGCAAAGTTATCCATCCACAGTAGAGAACAGACCATTTTATTCAGTATTAGATGAAGGCTGGGCTTTAGGCTTTGGCGAGGGTCCCACAGGAGGAAACACACCGAGCCAGTGCAATGTTGCCCTAGCAGCTGCCCTAACCAAGCCCTGGTCTCTCAGTGGTGCCGCTTGGTTTTGCCTGGGAGTGAGGGCACTGCTGTTATTACCCTCAGTGGCTGTCATCCTCTGTACAGACTCCTTGTTCAGTGGTCCCTCTGCTTGGGTCTGAATGCTGGCAGTGCCCAGCAGTGAAGTCAGGCCAAGGATTGAAAGGCCCAAGAGCAGTAAGCTGCACGGAAGTTTATCTTCTCCAAAATTGTGGTTCCTGCTGGCATCTCAGTTTAAGTCCCAGGAGTCTGAAAGACTTCAACCTCATTTGTCTCTGGATAGCTAAGAATAGAGTTGAATTTGTCCCTAGATGCTTTGAAAATTTTAAAGCCATAAATGACCCATCTGGCACGCAGAGCAGGTAGAAACTGCACTCTGTTCTCCTTCATTTTCCTCCCACACTTCTGCTGTTCTCGTCTCCATTTTCTTTTCAATCTCATTTATTTTTTTCCATACTATTAAGCTGTAAGTAGTTGATAAAATGACAGTGATATAAGGCTGCTTCTTGCTGTATCCTCCTTCCTTTACATGGGTGGATGGGTCCCTGTAATTGCAGCAAGTTTTAATCAATTGCTCTCAAATACATACTTGCATACTTGTTGTCCTTTTTTTACCCAAGTATTTTGCATCTAGAAGTACCTATTACCTATTTAAAATTAGTACAAGTTTTGAATGTACACAAGTCCATATAACTTTTTGGTTTTGATTTGAATTTCTTCTCCCTGAAGGAATCTGGAATTCTGTATGAGTTTATCGGCATTGACTAAGGGAGAAAAAGAGAGTGCAACCAACAAATGTCCTTATGTGTCCTAGATTTTTCTCCAGGGAAAACTGTTGAGAGTTTACACCTGAAACACAGTATCTCTCAGTAAGTTATTCTGAATTGTTCCACCATTCAGTAAAGGCCGAATTTAATGTCCATTGAATACTAACAGAGAAACCAACGGCTAGACAGTTGTTGTATAGCGGAGTCAGCAACCACAGTAGAAAAGATGGAGTCTGACTTTGCTTATCTTTTATGAAAATAAATAAATCCTTGCTCCGTGATTGGTACATTAGTTTCTCTGTGTGCTAGTGAGTTTTCTGCAGTTCCTAATTTGCTGGTCAGTCAGGTATTGTGTGTTATAAGTTGTACAGAAGTCTGAATATGTGAGGAAGACATTTAGTCATAAATTTCAGTGGTGAGACTAATTAGTGAAATAAGTCTAAGCAAGACAACAGCTGGTGAGCCAACCAAACAACGACCAAAGAATAAGAGTTAGTTATTAGGAAGGATTTCTCCATTTTCTTTCAAAGTGAAAAGTAATTTTTAAAAAAAGATTATTGAAACAGTAGCTGTAGTGACCAAAATAATGCAATAGTTGTAAATATACTGTAACTGGATACAGACATCCCCAAGTAGGTATTATCCTTCAGTGATCATGTGATAGAAGCTACTTTTTTGTGAAACATCATATAGAAGAATTGACAGAAATAAAGTTTTAGGGCTAGACCTGGGGACAAGGGTGAACTGTGTGATTTAAAGACAAAATACAGGAGGAGAGATGTGGCTTCTGGGCAATTCAAGAGATACAGAAATTTGCTGAACCAGAAAGCCCAAGGTGTAGATCACTGATTGATCTATAAAAGCATACACTTTTAGGACAAGGTGTCCAGTGGTAGAAAAACCACATTCTGTTCTGGAGGAAAAGTGGGCACAAATGAATGTATTACAGCAAAGAGGGAAAGCAGAGAGTTAGTTCAACAAAACTGAAGGTTAGAATAGACCTGCCACTAGAAGAGCTTCAAAGAGAAAGCGTTATATCATCTATGGACCCCAAACTGAAAATGAGCAAGAGGTGAAATCTTGTGCTTATCCTTCATCCTGGGATAACTGGATGGTGCTTTGAATGACTTTTGGTACTTCTTCTGCATCATACAATTACTATTTTGCATCTGTGGGGAACCATAAGTGGGCTCTATAAATAAGATGACAAGACAGTTGACTGTAACTGGTCATTAAGAATCAGATTAAAAGGCTCAGTGTGCACACACATGCTTCTACATCAGTTTCTACTGTCATGTACGTGAGAGAGATTCTTTCATGGTGTGGCAGATGAACTTACCTTCTCACTCCAGCACCATTCTAGCAGCTTTCCTGCAGCAGGATTTTGTCATCTAAATCTCAGTCTTTATAATTCTTTTCTTCTTGTTACTGTGCACTCATAAATGAAACTGGGCTAAAAGTACTGGCAGACAACAGAAAAGAAATGTAGAGTCAGCCTTCAAAAAGAGAAAGATTGTAGTGATTACTGTCAGGAAATTCCAGCTCCAATCCCTTTAAAATACTGGAATGAATAACACTTTTTAACCATTTGGAAGATAAGCACAGCTTACAAAAAGAAACTCTTGCTCTTACTTTTTGACAGAATTGCCAAATGAGAAGACTATGACAGATGCAATGCAGGACTTTTTGTGCATATACTAATTTCATAAGAAATGATATGTTTACAATTAAGTCTTAAAATGAAGTGTATAATCACAGACTAAAGATGGAGATGAAACAAGAGATAAATGCTTATAGTACGGGACTGGTGTTAGGCACCTGTGGTTTATTTATCATGTTTGCTAAGAAGGAGGTTTTCAGTGTTCACGACTGGCTTTATGTCTGAGCATGAGGCCTTGGGACACCGTTTTGTTTAACCTGCCCAAAATGGATGTCTGAGATTCTCCTTTCCTACTTGCACTGCCATCTGAATGCTAGTAAAAATGCAGGTTGTTTGTTACTGTTGCCTACTTCCCTGCCATCATGCCAGTTCCTCCTAGAAAGTACATCATTCTCATCCAAGGAGTCATATCATACCAATCAGACAAACATGAAGAATGTACAATATTCATTAAATGTTGCATGGATTTGCAATGTCCTTCACAGCGCAAACAACATGGAACTATGGGTTTTTTTTCAGTCAGTGTTAATCTGGAAGGGGTAGCAATATAGATGATCAGAGAGAAGTGGGGAAAGGAAGATGCTTAGAGGTATAATATAAGAAAAATCATGAGAGGTTCAAACTATGCCACCTAATAATTCATCTGGAGAAGAGTGACAGTTATGGAAGTTATATGCTGAAGGACTCGAGGGTTTAGAAACAGAAGAAATTAAATTAAGGAAATGCGGAATTTGGGCTGAATATCAGAAGAGTCTTCGTACTACTGCGCCTTAAAAGATAATGCAAAGAAATGGTCTGAACTCACCACTTTTTAAGTTAAAAGCAAATCAAAATGTTTTTTTAAGAGAATATTAGCGGGTATAGAGATCAGGTTGCCTGTCCTCAATTTATGAGAGCCCAAAAGGATTACTTCCAGAAATCTGTGGTTCTTAACAACCTTCCCTTTCTCCACAGCATGATGGAATAAGTGTCCCAGCACTTTTTTTGCTGTAACATAGTTGAGGTATCCTTGGAGAATGAGATGTTAGAGGTCTCTTTTATGGGTATGATTAATTATTTATAAATTGTGGTACAGTAGCATCTTGCAGTTCTATTCCACGTTAGATCCCATTGAGCTAAGTGCTGTCAAGAGATATGATAAAAGTTATTTCTTTATCCCAGATCTCTAAAAATCTAAATCCAGTAAATAATCAAATGAATTGATTTTACAAATATTTGGATGTAGAAGGGAAGCTGAAGTAGGTAATGCCACCATGGTGACAAAGTAACATAGTTTTCAAGTTGGTGATTTCATTTATACTATAAGTTCTTAAACAATCTTATCCTATTTCCCGTTGAAACAGTTCTAGATATGCACATCTCACCAGAAGTGAGTATTATATCTAGCATGTGACTAAGAGCAAGTCACATATATAAAGAATGTGTAAAAGGAACTGTGGCTGCGAGCTCTATCAAAAACTGTTTGGACATCCTCATGCCATGAGTGGTGAATACACAAGTATGGGTTCCCTAAACAACCTTCTGCCTTGGATGTCTGAATGCAGGGCAGCATGTAAAGAGTGTAACTGTGTTCCCGTCTGCACCCAGAAAATCCTGATGAACCTTCATTTCTGTATAACCACAGCTGTCTTTGAGGGCAGAGTGATGCTGTACAGTCCACATATGCAAGGTAGGGGCTCTGCGACTCATCTTGAATTTAAATCCATAACTTCCGAAGGAGGTTTTTCTCGTTTTTAATTTCGTAGATGCTATGTTTTTACGAGGTCTTTTCAGATGTCAAATAAGAAGTTACACTGTTTTTTCACCACTTTCCTACTCATGCTGATACATACTGTGATATAAGGCGTAAATGCTGTGGAGTTACCAAATTCCAGGGGATTTCCAAAGAATTATTCTTAATTAAAACAGCTGGTAATTAAGGTCAGATCTGGTTCCATGCATGCACGTGTATTTTTAAAGATCCTAAAGAAATCAACCTTTTCTGTCTTCAAACACTACATGCTGCGCCTTCTTTCAACTGCAATGATAGTGTATTTATATAAAATTCCTCCCTTTCCCAACACTCATTAATAATGTAACCTTCAGCACAAAGGGCTGTCAGAGGTGGTTTTTTTCCTCACTCTGAGAAGAAAAATAAACTCTCTGTTTCTAAATGCAAGAGGCAATACATCCTGAAAGATGTGATAATATAACATGAAGGTATTCCTTCAGGTTATTTTGCTTGATGCAGTTTGAAACCCTCTTGTGATATTCTCTTTGTTCATATTGTTCTCAGTACTCACTGGCAACAACAAAGAGTATTTTTCAGGCTTGACAGAAAGAGACCAAAGGTCAGTACTTGTTTTGCACTTTCGAGGACAATGCCGTTTTATAATATTTCCTCCAGGTGGACTGCCAAAAAGTGCCAGACTTAGCCAGACAGTGGCCAAAAAATACTGTTTATTCCCCACTCTTTTCAAAATCATGCAAAGACACTTGCAATTTCTTACTTTGGGTCAGTCTGTTCCCTTGCTAAACTTCAGATAGAGTCTTTATTTTCTTACTGTTATCAACATGATTCATGATCTGAAATGAACTGGACGTATATCGAAGTTTCAGGAGCCTCGGCATAGTTAACTTGAATAGGTACCGGGGAGATGTACCTAGTGGCTTACTCAGATGAATGTCAATGGGAAAATAAAGCCCTAAGTATGCACTGCTACAGATACTCCTGCCTGGATACCTCTTACCCTTTAAAGCATAGACAAAGCTTAAGTCTTTAGCTGCATGGTTTCAGCTTGTCTTAATGTGAAGCAAATCATACAGCCTCTGGCCTTTTAACTGCATTGCTTTTAACCTGGGTAACTGAAATATGGTAAAAACAAAGTTAAAGGTGAGCCAGACAAAAATGTGATTCTGTAAGGACATACAAGAACAAAAGGATGGTGTTCCTATTGATGTCAGTCACAAATTTCCAGTTCACACTGTGTAATTAAAACAAGGTTAATGCAGTGACTGCTGTAGGCAAGTGTGGGTTGAGGGGAGCAGCAAGAACCGGGAGCAGCCTGCTCTGCAAGTGGGTAACCAAGGGTCACAACAAGGTAGGCAGAAACAGTGTCCTCACTAGCAAGGGGTACGGGCCCACAGTATGGAAGCAAGAAGAGCAGAGCAGATCTGATGATGATGAACACATGCAGCCAGAAGTCCAGTGATTGCCAGGCACATCTGTAGTGATGAGGGAGGTCTGAGGTCAAGTCAGAAGTAAAGACCGGAAGGCAAGGCTGGGATTAGCAAGGTACAAGGCCAGGCACAGCTACCTACAATATAGCTTGAGCAAGGGCCTGAGCTTAATGAAGCTCCCAAACCACAATATAGAGGATACATGAGTGGACGCTGCAGATTGAGGGCTTCTCACAGCTCCTTTTCACACCTTAGCTGTTGTCACAGCAGTGCATAGCAGGGCATAGAGCTGTGTCATACCTGGGAGATGAAGAGGAACGTAACAGAGAAGGATGGTCACAAGCTTATAGGGGTATATAGGAGAGGGACAATGTACTTGGGAACCTGCCATGTTGTTTGTAACAGGTCCAGGGTTTTTTAGCAGGTGATTTTTAAACAGTCTAATTAGGTACGGAATATTTATTTCCTAATTATGGGCACATAAGCTGGAAAATACTCTATGAAGCCATATAGACTCTATATGTTTGCAGAGCCCCTTGACTTGTGCACCTATACATCTAGCACATCACATCAAAATCCCTTTTGTGGCTCCTCTAGAACCTCATATGGAAGTTCTGGCTGCACTTCTCCCCTCACTTGTTTCTTTACACCATTTTCATCCATCCTCATCCACCAAGTTGCAAGCTTTCATCAACCTCCTTCTGATCTTGTCAGCAGGATGCCGGGACTGTTGGACTGCTTTCTTTTCTGAGTCCCTCTCACGTGCCAAGGTAGAGGGCACCACTAGACAGCACCTACTTTTTCCCCCAATGTCTTCAAACAGTAGACACTGTCAGGGTACCTTCTTGATTTTGTGCTCTTTAACTTGCTGGGCTCTTTTATTACTTTTTACCCCTTGATTTTCACCTCCCAGGAAGAATTTCAAGGTGTTTTAAGGGTCAGAGAATCCAGCTTTAGGTATCTTTAGGGTCTGCTTGTGGATGAATCAGCTGTGCGTGAGTCTGTCTCACCCCCCTGGAAAAACAGAAAAATGTTCTTCTTTTTATCTGTTTAAAGCTGGACTCCTGAGTGCAGTATTGTGGGATTTGGTGAATACCAGTTCTGCTTCAACCTTCTCTACCACCTTCATGATTTGGTAAACCTCTAACATGGGCCCCCTCAAGCTTCTGCTGTCTAAAGTAGAGAGTCACAGCCTTTTACATTTATTTGTGTAAGCTAGCTACCCCATCCCATTCATCATTTTAGTTACCCATCTCTGTATGCTGTCTAACTCCATTACATCCTACAAACACAGACACAAAAGACATACACAGTACTCAAGGTCTGAGTGGGTACTTTTCCAAACAATGGCCAATAAGTCACTCAGCCTTTTTGTCTGCTGCTGCACATTGAGGTGACAGTTTTAGAAGATGGAAAATGATGACTCTAAATTCTTTTTCCTAAGTGGTAATTGTAATTTCTCAGTTCAACATCATGTAGGCATGCTTTAGATTATTTTTCCTTGTAGGCACTGCTTTACATTTAGCTACACTGAAGCTCACCTGC
This sequence comes from Apaloderma vittatum, assembly GCF_000703405.1. NCBI lineage: Eukaryota > Metazoa > Chordata > Aves > Trogoniformes > Trogonidae > Apaloderma > Apaloderma vittatum. The sequence continues at coordinate 138,144 of NW_009731242.1, read as the reverse complement.
CACATTTTTTGTCGTTCCACCTAGAGCTATGCCACTGGCATTGTATTCAGCTAACCGAAGGAGCCTGGCATCATCTACAAACACAGAGATTTCACTGTGTACTCTTTTTGCCAGGTCATTGATGCCTAACGATAGAGACACAGCTTAATTTTGGTCCCAGCAACGGTCCGTTTGGAACCATACTCCTGACTTTCTTCTGTCTGGGAAAGTCACCATTTTCTTCCCACCATTTAATCATCTTTCAGTCCATAAAGGAACCTTTCCTCTAATTCCATTGCAACCTTGTTGCGTTACTAAACTTTAGTATGGAAACTCATCAAATGCTTTTTGAAAACCCCAATGCATGATCTAGTGGATCACTTTTAGCCACACGCTGTTAACACATCCACAAAACTCTGACCTCAGACTCCTTGGAACCCCTGTTGCCTCTTTTTCTCCAAAAGACCTCGTTCACTTAAGGAATCAGGAATTTCACTCCTCATTACAGACTCTACCATCTTACCTTGAATGGCCAGCCTAGCCAGCCTACGGTTTCCAGGATACCCTCTAGAAACTTTGGGGTGTGTGGGTGCTCTACTGGCAATCAGCCAGGCCTCTGTCATGGAGGGTGTCTGAAGTTGTGATTTGTGTACTTTGGTCAGCAGTTATGCAATTTCACATCTGAGTTCCCCCAGAGCTCCCAGGTGAATGCCATCCAGTCTAGGGTGACTTATGAATACAGGTTCTCTGTTTGGTCTGATGCTTCCTGTATATTTACTTCAAATTCATCTAGCTTGTCCGACCTATCTACTACAAAGAATGTGCAGACATATTTATGTCATGATTTACACTGAAATCACAAAACCTAGAATTTTTCTTCAGGCTCCACTGAAGAACCTCTCAGTGTCATCCTATGAAAAGATAGTGGCTGGCATTTTATATCAAAAAAATATAAATGAGCCATAGCATGGATAAACCTGTAACCTGATATCTTTGCAGGAATTTAGTATGGGCTTTCCATGCCAGCCACACTCTAGAGGGCTCTGAAAGCTAAAGAAGGTCTGTATTACTAATAGTACTGTTGATACCAGAAACTATCAGCTAACTCCACTGGCACAGATAAGATCAGAATCTGGCCCCAGGGTATAGTTCAAAATTATCTTGTCTGGCAAAGAAAGAAAGACCTGGGATTAGTAAAATGCACAGATTGCTGTTATCTATAAAAGATGGCCTTAAGCTAATATGTCTGTAAGGTTGCATAGGATCACAAAGAAAAGAGTCTTCCATGAGAAAATGGGAAATACTGATTATTACATGGTAAAAAAAATATTAAGCAGATGCTCAGATAATGTCAATCAGAGTGATTGCTACAAAAACTACAACAGAGATTATTGGAATTTGACATCTTGTTCTATACCTGTTATTTGGACTTTCTGAAAATATTAAATGTGTTTTCCAAAGGAAGATTTCATGGGAGGTTGTTTTGCATTATATTTCATCTGAAATTTAACAAAACAGTGATTTCTACCACTGCCAGACCCTCTTTCAAGTGCAAGTATTAAAATTTGGAAATTAAATTCAATACCCATTTTGATGCAGGCATGAGAATGTATACCTGTCTCTCTTGCATAAACTGTTCACATATAATGTAAAAATCTTTCAGCAAAGATTTGCTCTCAAAAGGGTATGAAAGCTAAGAGAAGAAATAAGTCTGACATTTTACAATGAATTATTTCACAAACCTCTTCTTGTTTGGCCACTTCAGTTATTGTTTTGAAATAATAATAATAATAAATAAAAAATCCAGTTAAATCTGCAATCCAGTTAAATCATACCCAGAGCTCCTCAGGGGGAACAGGTCTGAATTATTGCTTACATGGCAGCTTGCCTCAAAACCTGAAGCTACTACCACCATAAATAAAGACAAAATGTCAATAGCTATTTGAAGTTCTACTGCTATGGCAGCTTTTAATGTCGCTTCCAACTTAGGAGCTTCAGGGCTAATATAGTTTTCCTCTGGGCAATGGACAGGAGTGGAAGGAATAGGCTGACTGTTGCCTTTTGTGTGGGGCTGGCAGCGACTACTCCAAAGTGTATCGTGATTGCTAATGAGAGCTTAGTCCTCAGATGTAACAAATTGATGCAGATCTATCCCTATCCACTATCCAAGTATAAAATTATTTATAATACAAATATTGTAAAAAAATATGTAAAATCATGCAAAAATATATATAATAAGAAAAATGTCTATAATACATTAAATATTAACGGTTGGAGTTTTATATAAGTAAGCTTCAACTTTTCTTGTTCAATTTTGAAGCATGGGAAAAAATGATATGTCTAAATTATGATAACCTGCAAAATGTATGTTCCAGAGGGCAAAAAAAACCTACCCTGCAAGTTTCCTTTCTCCAGAAAGTCCATGATTAAGGTTCCCTTGATGCTTCTGGTGCAGATAGCATCAAGGTTAATCTCTTTTTCAATTTAAATCTTTAAAAGGCATTCATTGCCATTTTTCATAGGGAAAAAGGTCTTCAATTGCTGGAGCTGAAAGCCTGTGACTGATTTTTCCTAAAAATCATGGCTTTTCAGAGTTACTCTCCTGAAAGAAGCAAACTTTTAAGGCATGTTATTTCACAGAAGTGACATAAAAGCATAGATGCTTTTCAAAATCTATTTTTAAGATCTGTAACTCAAGAAAAGTTCCTCTAATTTACCTACAATTTTGACAAAGTTTCTGTGCAAAGCTCTACACATAAAATGTGAAGTATCTGGAACCTAGTAACAGGAGTGTGGCAGGGAGAAGGCAAAGGCAGATGTATTCTGTTACTACAAAAGATAACATTAAACAACTAAAAATGTCACTGCGGAGACTGGGCTTTAAATACATTTTTTCCAAGTATTTAGGGACAGTTAATTTTTAAAAAGCTGACTTTCTGTTTGGACTGTCTGTCAAATTTAACAGTGACTGTTCACAGATCACATTTGCTTTTGGAACAACTCGGGAGAGCCCTGTCTTGGATTCCCAGTCACTTCTATCAGTTAACGTGACCAGAAGGCTCAAAGGCAGCTTCAGGGACTGATATGCAGGAAACTTATCTGCCTACAGGAGAATCAGATTACTTTCCAGATGTTGGAAATAAATATTCCAGAGGATTTGGCCTAATGGCTTCCAGTCTGCCAACATACCCCATGTGTAGCTCCAGCTGTTAAAACCACTTTATAATAAGACACAACAGAAGGAGGCAAAACTCTTCCTGAATTAGTATTTCTGCTTACTTTGCATTCATAGAATCATACAATGGCCTAGGCTAGAAGGGACTTTAGAGATCATTTTAATCCAGCCTCCCTGTCACCAGGGACGCCACCTCTCCACTAGATCAGGCAACACATGGGCACTGAATGGGAATCGAACCCACGACCTTGGCGTTGTTAGCGCCACGCTTTTGCTCTCATTTTAGTAATTTTGCCAGACTGACAAGGTCCAGGCTGTAAACTGTAGAAGTTACAGCACATAGCATATGAACAAGTTCACAACTTCAGTGCTTTGTGGTGTAACAGTCACAACATCTGCTAGGAAATTTCCCTCCTTTTTCCTTATGTGCAGAATATCAAGGATCTAACAACACTTAACTGGAATACATGTATGGCTTCTTATGACAGAGTGGGCTGATGCATGTTGTTCAAACATACACGTAATTTTTTGCTCCTCTCCCTCAAAACTTAATGCTTCAGAAGACATTTTAAAATCTGATATTTTTAGGGAAACTTCGTTAAAGATTATGAGGAATAACTCCAACTCCTAATCAAAAAGGATAAAAAATAAAAAAGCAGATCAAGCAAAACATGATTATATCTAGTCTTCCTATGGTTTTACAAAAACATAATAGCCTCCCACTAGCTGTGGGATCCTTTTCCTTGTTACTCTGGTTTATTTCATTATACTTCACTGTTCATGGTTTTCCATTAGGGTCTTACTGACTACCACATATGAACCAAAGAAAAAAATCAACCTAATTGCGGTACAAAGCAGAAGACAGTATGACCCTTAAAAAGTGGCCTCAATTTTGAATAAACCTCAATTTTGAATAAACTGCATGCACATGACTTTATATTCATTAACTGTCATTATTTGTGCATTAAACCTTTGCTAGATGCAGTATTTTCTAAAAGTTAATTTTAAGCTAAAATGTTGGTGAAAAGTTTTTTGTTTTTTTTTAAAAAAAAGTCATATTCAAAGTTTAAAAGAAGGTTCCAGTAAACTGGTAACACTTACGTATATGTTTCATTATAAACACCTGAGTAGTCCTATTGAAGTTGATGAGATTACTCATGTATTTCAATTTAAGCATTTCTGGGTCTGGAATCTTCTTCTGAAGACTTTTTTAACTGTTTTAAAAAGCCTAGAAGTAGGGGAATAGGCAAAGTTCAACAATTACATTATCTATTGTGAATTATTCATTCAAGTAGAGTTTTATTAGTGACAAATGAACATGACTGAAGCTCTAAGTGAAGGCTGATAATAAAGAAAAGCCTAACATGTCCAAAATGTAACTTACTTCTTTGTTACCCCAGAGAAAGTAAATGTTGGAGGAATTGTTTATGTTCATTCTTTCTCACAGAGGACTGATATAGGGCATTCAGTTGCAAAGTAACGTTATCTGATGTTGAAAAGTGGAGATTAGAAATTCCTTTGTTATGACCTCTCCTAACTGCTGCCTTCAGTGTGTGAGATCAGATAGCTCACTTAGGCTGTGGTATCCCTGACCATGAAGTTGAGATAACTGAAGTAAAGCCTTGAGGGCATTATGAACATGAAATCTGAATGTTCCTAGTACATCTGTGAGTGGTTGATGTTGATTAACACAATACACCATCTCACTGGGCATGCTTCCTTCCAGGGATGCCCAGCTTTTCCCTCAGTACAAGTTATAATGACAACTATAAATATTAGAAATTTGTATAGCGGTACTGCTCAAAAATTTAATGAGATTAAAGCTTTCTTGTGCAAGGTAGCATATGAATATACAGTAAGTGAGATAGTACAGGCCTAAAGGCGTTACTCTAAGTCCACAAAACGGCAGTCAAAAGACTGCTCATCCCCATTTTATTTGTCAAGTCTTGCATGATCAGGCTTTAGCTGAAGCCTTCCAGTGCCTTTTCAGAAAACTTTTTACTGAAGTTCAGAAGTGTTCTCTATCTTGTCTAAAGATAAAGAAAACTTTGTTTAAGTCTGGAGAGCCTTCCCTGCAGCTGCCTCCTGAAGTAAACTAGTTCCATCCAGCTAAAGGCATTAATGTGCCTCAGCACACAGGTGAGACCAGGGTCTCATGGGCACATGCAGAGGACATGATTACCTAAGCACATCTCTTTAAAGGAACATATTTGAACACGAGACAGGCAATCGGGTCAGATATTGGTTGAAAGATGTATGCACACAGTTACTGAGAAAACCCATGCCATCCAGTGAATGTTCTACACAGAAGCACATCCCAGCATGGTCAAAACTGCCTGGAGATTAACGAGAGTGGATGGAGTAAGAGTTTGGGTTCAGACAGTCTGTTCTTTGCATCTGTGCAAAATATATTCACAATGCTGTTTGCTGTATTCTGATGTATCATTTTGGGTTAGTGCTAGTTCAAAAGTCTCTGCACGACTGTGTTCCTCAGGTCCTGGTACAAAATCAATGTTTACTGAAACCTAATATTGTAATCAGATGATTGTACCCTTCTAAACTTAGATTTTTTTCCTCCAATACATGAAAAAAGCCTCTCTGATAACCTCAATAGTAGGAGAAGATCTGAAAGTTATGTGAAATACACAGACTGTATTTTGGGATGCAAATCAATGACTAAACAAAATTTTTTCAACAGCAAGATTTTAGCCTTTTATTACACCTTTCATAAATTCAGGGGAAATAAAAATATTATGTTTCTTATACAGGCTAAGTGAAAGGCAGTTGAGATATCAAAGATAAGGTGGACTTTCAGATCAGTGACCCGCTCTTAATAGCCTTTTACTGACCCATTGAAAAATCACTTTGTGGTTTAAGTCCCTTAAAAAAGAGAAATGTCTTAATTTTAGCCAGTTATTATTGTTAGGATTTAATTTCATTTTCATCAGATTTTATTTAATCTCTGTCTTGGTGGTCTGATCTGCATGGAAAATGATGTCAAAAATATAACTTTACTTTGAACTGTTCCAGATTCTTAATAACAAAAACCTAACAAAACACATAATCCTAGAACAGCTGTCACTTTAAAATTAATAGATCCTTTCACTCAACACCTCCCTGCCATTATATTTTTCCCTCAAATTAAACAGCTATCATTGTGAGAAAATAATTCACTATGTGCAAGTTTCTGTTGCATATTGTTGCAAATATAACTAAAATAAATCATATACAAAGTATATTTCAACACTCGATAAAATAAGAGATTTTTCCTGATAATGGGTTTTGTTTACAAAATGAAAATATGGAGTAGTTTTTAATTAGTTCAATGCCAAAACAAGAGGAGAATCATGCGTGAACCATGTTCTTGATCAGTTTGAATAAATATAATTCAGAGGAACAGTATCAGTTTACACCAGCTGAGTCCCTTCCCCATGATATTATAGAAAGGCTGGACTGACATTCCTCCTGAGTTCACAGTCAGCAATTTTTTTTCTCTCTTTTTTCGGCTCTTAAGTATTACTTCTTCCTTTCACCCCACCATACTTGATGCTTCTTACGAGCCCCAGCAAAAGTTACTTGTGGGATGCTAAAAGTTCTGAGATAGCTCACTTGCTTTACATGGATTTTGATGACTCACTGCAAAGACATCATAGACATCTGAGGGAGTGTGTACAAAAGTAAAGGACTTTTTGGTGAAAAAGTTTCTCCTTGCATCTACATTCCCAAGTAAAATGTTCAATATTTTTGTTATTGCTAAATTTTACATTATGCTTTATGTAGATAACTTTCAGAAATGTTTCCTTGATTACTATTTCAAATATGGATTCCATTTCCCTTTTTGTAAAGAGCTTTCAACTCCTCAACAAAAAGATGAAAAGAAAGGCTTGAGATTAGCAGAAAGAGGAAAGAGAATTGTCTAAGACCACTAAGCATGTGGAACAAAAAACCAAAATTCCTTTCTTGACTTTGATTAATTTAAGGAAGATTCTTCTGTAAAAGAATGCTTTAAACCTTCCTGCTTGAGCTCTTCTGTTACAGCAGCAGGACCTCGGCAGGTCTAGACGAGCCTTGGAAGTATTTCCTGCAAGTGCTCAGGGATTAGTGTCCTGCAGAGAGTTCTTTTAACACTTCTGGGTCAAGCAGACTTGCAGACCTGAAAAGTGCACTGTCTCCTGATGAAATGCTGTGAGTGAGACATACAAATGCCAAATACAAGAAGCTCTGGGTTTTACTGCAAGGAGGAATATAGGATCAAAAGCATCACACAGGAGAAAGAAAGCGGAAAATCAGAAATAATCAGAGGAAGAGGTAGTTATTTTCCTCTGAAAGGAAAGTGGGAAGTTATAATCAAAGAGGTTGCTTGAGATTTTCAGAAAGTTTAAAAGGTTAAGCGTCCAAATTCTTTAGGATGATCTTGAAAGCCCAGATGAAGTAGCATATAATAAATCCAAGAAAGAGCCAATGGTGATAGGAATACTTTGGTTGAGTACAAAAAAATTGACAAAACAATGAAATAAAAGGCCAGGTAAACATCGCAGAAAGGACTGAATAAAATTCAGATAACCTATTTCTGATCTACTTCATAGTTTCATTCAGTGCTTTGTAGGTAAACCCTGAAAATCAGATTTGTTTTTCAAACACCTTGCTGAAGTGGATAGTCAAAGCTGAGTGGAGTTCATCACAAATCCTCCAAGTTCTGTTCAAGGTTTCTCCTACATGGTTTTATTGTTCTATATGCGGAATTACCCATATGATATTATCAGATACAGGAGAAAAAAAAATCGGATGTTTTTCAAATGATATCCTTTTTATTACATGTGTTCCCAAATTGTGAATTTCATGTGACTTTATTTTGAAAGGTCATAAGCTGCTCATTGCCCTTAACCCCTGCATCTTTTTCAAGACATTGTGGCTATTATTTATCCCATATGCAAACGCTTCAGGACAAGTTATCCATTCTCTCATGTTTTGTTCATAAAGTGCTAATTCCTATGAGTCCCTAGTCTCACATGGGGTTTTTCACTTCCATTTGTAATACAAATAAAAATTATTTTTTATTGATGATATCTGCTAAGAATTACTGCATTCCCCATTATTTGGATAAATTATTATAAATCTGTTTTAAAAGAGGGAGATTTATGTCCAAATACAGCTATTGAACCTACCACTGCATGTTTTAAGCTCATATCTCTTCAGAATGCTGTTCACAGGGCATAGTTTGTTCATTTATGTTGACAAATATAATGTTGTGTTTTAATTATTTACAGATTTTTAATTATTGAAAGCATTACAGGAAATGTATCATGGTACATATTCTCAGAGAAATAAAATCTTGATGATCAGAGGGCCAACGGCAGTAGTTCCCTGAAATTAAATCTTTGATGAGAAGTGTCAGAGTGGGTCACAAGTTTTGAGACGGGGGCAAGAAGAAAGGGTAATAGGTAACCAGGTAACAAATGTTTTCAGCTATGTGAAAGTTTAATGAGCACATACCACTTGCATAATGTGATCCCTGGGCTTGCCTAAACAACCCTTTATTTGTCCTTAAAAGTACCCTATCAATGTGAGGTCTACTGTGACTCCATCAGTACAAGGGCTGGTGCAAACACAGTGTCCAGGATCAATTTTTAGCTCCACACTGACAGGACAAAGATAATGATGTAGTAGAAACATTTGTAGATAACAGGCATGCATCTCCACCAGTGTTCTCAGGGCTATTCCGCAGAGGAAGTAATACAAATTTAATGCAGGTTGGGGAAAATAGATGTAGTTGAGACCTTTAGGATTATATTTTATTTCAGTTCCTGACAGCTTACTTTTTAATCCAAAGTAGAAGTTAAGGGCTTATTATTTTTAAAAAGAGAACAATATTTGAACAACTGTCTAGTTTAGTCTCTCCATACTGCGGTAAGGAGTTAATTTAGTAAAACAAAGTGTCTACAAGAAGTTGTCAAAGAGAAATATTACACTTTTTTCCTTCTCAATTACCACTGTATAAAATATGATTATAAAGCAAATAAAATTCAATAGAACAAGCTGGCAGGTGCATATACTACTGGAATGAAGCCCCTGCTTTTTCTTGCTCTCTTTTTCTTTTAATAGAAACATTTCTATTAAACTCATATTTCTACTAAACTATTAAAGTTTCTTGAAAACTCAACAGGCTGCATTGATCCAAATCTTACCATTTTGTTGCATCTGATCCAAATCTATTGTATTAAGTTAGGCACTGATTAGAGGTGTCCAGAAGCTTGTAGTGTGAGATGGGCAGTACACTGTTGTACTTAAGAGTCAGGCAGTGCTTCTTCATTATCTGCGAGTTTAAGGACCAGGAGCAGAATTTATGTGAAACATAGCAGTAGACATAATGTGTGAATTTGTATTTATTTGTGTAACCTGTTTCTGTCTGATAGCAACAGGATCAAGTGAGAGGATGATTCTAAACCACTGATTCCTCTAGCCAAAAAGCTGATAAGTTAAGCTAAACCTTATGATGCTCCATGGAATGATTTTCCCCACTCATAAACACAAATGGTTTGACTTAAGCAGTATTTTGTTAAAAGAAGAAAAGCAGATAAAAGGCAGGTAAGTGGAATACTATATACCGTCTTAAGTTACAATTAACACTATTTCACAGACCTTTCCTCTGCTAAGGCCATTGCCTAGCCTACTGCTTTCACATTTTATTTCAGCTAGAACTGACAGGACTCAGTATAAACTAGCTTAGACCTTGTGCTCCAAGATGGTTTTGTTGTCCTGAACTCCTGCCAGCCAGCCCCCATTTCTTTCTAGTTATATTCCACAACATTACAGCTCATACAGTTCTCTGGGTTTCAGTAAATACTTAAGAGCATCGTTGCTTTTCAGGCAAAACCAAAATCTTTTATCCTTCTTATTTTTTCCTTGTAGCTACACACACACATTTTATTGCCTTACATTAGAGTGAGTGTGACATACTTGATTCAGATATCTGTATCATATTATAAACACAAGCTTTTCTCTACAGTGTGGAGCAGGCTGCCCAGGGAGGTTGTGGAGTCTCCTTCTCTGGAGCCATTCAAAGCCTGTCTGGATGCGTTCCTGTGTGACCTACTGTAGGTAATCCTGCTCTGGCAGGGGGATCGGACTAGATGATCTTTCGAGGTCCCTTCCAACACCTAACAGTCTGCAATTCTGTGATCCTGTAGTAAGAGAAATGTTTCCCAAACATAACAAAACAGACATGAAATTACATGTTTTAGACCTATCCATCTGTTCTTTATATTTACACCTCTCTTTTCTCCCTCAAAAGTCAACAGCATGTCCCTCCTTTTCCTCTCACACCCAAGCTCCCCTGATGTCTCTTTTCCTTCACATCTAGTCTCAGCTACTGAGACAACACTAGAAGCCAAAACTGCTGCCATGTGTGAGAATCAGCTCTTGGCTGCACCAGCCTGAACGAAGCCCTGGAAAAGTAGTCTGTAAAGCACAAGTCCTCCCCTGCACTTCCCTTTCTTATCAGATTTCACACTAGATCTCACGGGTCTATTTATAGTCAGGTGTAATTATAGATCATGGGAAGTGTGGTCCCACTATACTCCCTGCTTCTTTTTTTATTGGATTTAGCAATTACACTGCCACTGGATAAATGGGATCAGATAATTAATCCAATAGAGAATAAGCCTGCCAATAAAATTGCTCATTTACTCATGAGATCAATGAGCTTTTGAGTTCACCCAGATCTGCAGATCTGACTCAAGGGAGGAGGCAGTAGTACATGCCTAGGAAAGAAAAGAAAGATAACAGGACTGTGCCTTTTGGCATCAGCCTGCTTGAATGTAGGTTAGATGCAGTGAGAAACATCTCAGATATGCCTTTCTGCAGAATACTTTTTCCTAGTCCACTACTAACTAGTAAAGTATAGAGGTAAAACTTAAGATTTCATCCTTTTTTTTTGTCCCTTGCAGCCTGCTGCCCAGGGCGTTTCACTGCCATCACGTCGTGTCATGCTATTGCTTTTCCTCATACAAGACAAAACCAAAAACAAGCATCAAAGCCTCCTTGTATAGGTGCTCTTCTGAGTACTACCCACACAGATGTTTGCAAAATCCATATTTCCTTGGGTCTGTCTGTAACATGATCTCATCAAACCATGCCATTAGTAAAATAGCGTTTCCTGATGTTCAGAGGGAGTCTCCTGTGTTTCAGTTTGTGCCCTTTGCCTCTGGTTCTGCCTTCAAAAAGAGCCTGGGTACATCTTTTCTGAAGCCTCACTTCAGATATTTGTGTACATTGCTAAGATCCCTCCTGAGTCTTCTCCAGGCTGAACAATCCCAGCTCTGTCAGTTATTCTTCATATGAGAGATGCTCCAGTCCCTTAATCACCTTCATGGCCCTTCACTGGACTCTCTCCAGTGTATCCACGTCTCTCTTTTACTGAAGAGCCCAGACCTGGACACAGCACACCAGTGCTGAGTAGAGGGGAAGGATCACTTCCCTGACCTGCTGCCAGTACTTTGACTAGGGCAGCCCAGGATGGCACTAACCTTCTTTGCTGCAAGGGAACATTGCTGGCTCACATCATTGAATTCCTTCAAAGTTCACTGATATGAGTTGAAATATTCAAGTAGGGATAGAAACAGAAAGCAGTAGAGGGGCCGGTAGGTAACAAGAAAAGTTGGGCAAAAGTGATTTTTTTCCCAACTCTTTGCTATATTTATCTAGAGAGCAAAGAGAGTTGTTTCTGAAGCCAAGCTGTTTACCTTGGCTTTCCTGGTAGTTGTCTCCAGGCAAGATTTTTTTCATAAAAAATCCTAGAAATCTGGGTTAGTGATTAGGCAAGCACACATCCAATTCTGTCCAGCTTCTACAATTTTAACATCCTTTCTCAACTGAGTCTGAGTGCTTGCCTTGCAGCCCTTGTATAAACTGAAAGATTGCAGGTCATGCAAGAGGGAAGTTCAGAGAGCTGAAGGAATGACTGAGGTGGTTTTTTCCACATTAAGCCTCCAAGGAGCCACCCAAATAAGCCTGGAAAAGATTTATGTGTCTGACAGAACACATTTATAAGAAAACTGAGGGAGGAAACAGCAAGGGATTGGGAAGAGTTCATTGTAAATGCTTTATTCAAGTTTCTGGGCCAGGACCTAGAGGACTGAAGGTATGGAGGTTTTCCTTCCAGCTCCAGTGGAGACTGTTTCTAAAACTGGCAGAATCCATTAAATGAGTGCAGCAGAGCCTGATATAGAGATGATAGACTTCTGTCCTCTTAGCTCACTGGGCACCAGGGTGAGGTGACAGTCTGACCAGTTTGCTGGCAGGCTCGATTACAAATACATTGGAGTACTGGATGGAGACAGTAACTGATGGAGAAAAGGGGAAACTGTGGCAGCGTTCCCCAACATTCTCCACAGCATTCCCCATTCTTAGCCCTATGCGTAAACATCATCATTATAGGGTGCAAACAGATCAGCATCCCATGGGCTACTGCTCAAGTTTGCCATTTATTAATAGTTTTTAATCTGTGTTTTTCAACTGTACAATTCACTACATTCATGGGAGAAGCTCCAGGAGACATTCTGGGAATGGCAGCTCTGATACTAGCTGATCTTATTCCACCTGTCATCCTTAAGCCCTGAAATTGTGAGTGCTGAACTGAGCAAAGAGACTAGCATTTAGCCTGACAAGCAGAATGCACATTCACTGATTTGCAAATTCTTTGAACAAAAGAAATTAATTACAATACCTACCCTCCTTTTTTTTTCTTTTAAGAAATAAAGGCCTATTTTGATTTTTTAGGGCTTTGTTTCTCTTTGAAAATTTTTATTGTTTGACATCTTTCTCTGTGTGGTTGTGGCTCTCTGAAGTGAAAGGCAGTGTCACCTGCTGAAGGTCTTCAGATAGATTGTGCTGGATCCAAGTATGTTTAACACATATTCATGTAGTAGAATGGCCTGTGCTGTGTTAGGAGATACATTCCAGACTTTTATCATATACTTTTCTGAATACCTTGCAGCATCTTCTTTTCTAGTAGCCTAGGAAGCCAATTTGTAGAAGAATTTATAAAAGTCTAAATTATTTGTGACTGTTATAAGCCTCAAGGAGGTAAAAAGTGTGTTGCAAATCTAGGCGTGCCCGCTGACGCAGCCTTTTCTTTAACTCTGTTCATGAATCAGTGTACCATAAAATCTGATCCGTGACAGAAGATTATCTTGTCTGGAATGTGGTGGTATAAATTTGATATGCAGAAGTAGCTGTGCTGTACTGTTTTTGTGCCTGTGAGACACCACTAGTTCTGAACAGACTACAAAGAAGGCAAAATTCTTTTAAAAAGTTAGGTTCTTCACTCCTGAAGCCCACTCTTAATTCCAAATCTTGTTTGTTCATAACTTGTTCTCTCACTTTTACTGCGAGTTCTTTGAGGCATGGGTTTCTGTGGTCAAACTCAATGGCAGCGCAGCTCCACATACTCTCAGTTCTCTGGCAGTGTATCATATTTGCCTGCACCTACTTGAGCTAATATATTGCCTTGGAGAGGTTTTTATTGTCCCGTTTTCATAAAGGCAAAAAATTAACCACTTCTGATAGCAATGAGGGAGTTTGAAATTCTATCTAGAGATCTTAAAGCTGGTAGTAAGACTACAGAATATACAAGATTTGAGCAGTTACTTCTTCAGTAACTTCAGTTAGTACAGTTATATTTTAGCAAAAAATATATACTTCTACATAGTAGCAGCTCTTTAAAAGCTAAGGTAAAAGATGGTGCAGAAAGAGTTAGCATTCAGAAACAAAGCTGTTCAATCAGCCCCAAGTAAATGCTCAACAAGAAGCAGCAGGCTATTGGCAAAATTAGAAAACAATGGAGATTGAAGCATTTGACTTGCATATCATTCAGTGTTTCAACCGAATAAATACATGTAAGGCTCCAAATTACATTCTGCTGATCAAGCAAATTCTCCTAGTCTATACTGCACTGCCAAATTTTCCTAGCAAATATATTAAAATATCTCCCTTTGGATTATATTTCCAGTTGAGTTACGTCCAAGCAGTCAGAGAAAAAAGAAAATGATGATCATCTAATCCCAAGAGATTTCTTCTTATTGAAAAAAATTGAGTGTGTCATCCTTAGCAATGTGTTGCATGTCTTTAAGACTCTGGTACAGCACATAGGAGTGACAATGAAATTACTCTGTGAATCTAGGGAAGAGCTAATGTTTTAGTGCATCTCTCCTTGCTCTCTTTCGTTCTATGTGTTTGCAGTGCATTGGCCAAAAATGCACAGCATGTTTAACATGCTGTTACTTGGCAGTTCCTCTTAACTTATAGTCCTAGAGGAGGTAGGACAGAACAAATTTATAGGAAAGGAATAGGAGGAAATCGAAATGGGCATCACAAAGTAAAATAAACTAAGCACACGGGAGCAATGTTAGTCATGAATATGGATAGACATACAGACACAGGTAGACACACACTTATACTGTAATTATAACTACCCTGTGCCCTGCCTAGGGTCGACAGTCGACTGAATATGAGCCAGCAGTGTGCCCAGGTGGCCAAGAAGGTCAACGGCATCCTGGCTTGTAATAGAAATTTTGTGACTAGCAGAAGAAAGGAGGTGATTGTCCCTCTGTACTCAGCACTGGTGAGGCTGCACCTTGAGTATTGTTTTCAGTTTTGGCCACCTCAGTATAAGAGAGATATCGAGGTGTTGGAGCGAGAGCAGAGGAGGGCAAAAAAGCTGGTGAAGGGCCTGGAGAACCTTATGAGAAGTGATTGAGGGAGCTGGGTCTGTTCAGTTTGATGAAGAGGAGGCTGAGGGGGGATCTCATCATGCTCTACAATTACTTGAAAGGACATTGCAGAGAGGCTGGTGCCTGGTCTCTTCTCACAGGTAATTAGGGACAGAACTAGGGGGAATGCTTGCAAGTTGCAACAGGGCAAGTTTAGGCTGGACATTAGGAAGAAATTCTTCACAGAAAGAGTGGTCAGACACTGGAATAGACTGCCTAGGGAGGTGGCTGAGTCGCCATGCCTGGATGTGTTCAGGTGTCATTTAGATGTGGCGTTGGGTGATATGGTTTAGGGGTGAACTTGTAGTGTAGGGTCATTGGTTGGACTCGATGATCCCAAGGGTCTTTTCCAACCTAAATTGTTCTATGATTCTATGATTCTTTCATGGTGAACCTGATGTCACCAAGTGTCCTCCCTCCAACAAACACAAAACTTTGTTTTGGAGCTGCCTTCCTTCTTATGCGGGTGTTTTGTCTGCCAAGGTTCTTCCCCTTTCTGTCTGGGATTGTAGGACCCACAAGCAAGAAAATGCCAGAGACAGCTTTGCACCTTTCTGCTGGATTTGAGCAGAAGGATGAGACCTGATGTGCACACCACTATTTTGCCAAAAACCCTGCTGGGAAGGCAAACATGGTGACAGATGATGAGATTCTTGAGATCACGGTCAAGCCTAACAGCTGCCGTCATTACCAGGATGAGGCAAAAACAGCAACATTCATCTGTGGTGTAAATCCATTGATGTCAGCAAATGAAAATGGCTCAGAGAAATGTGGCTGCTCCTCTGTAGGCCTGTTTCTGAGGGAAAGCAGGGTAAGCTGTAGAAAAAAAGCAAAGCATTTTAGTAAATATGCAAATTGCAATCTAATATGTAAAGTCTCTAGTTTGTTGCTCCAAACACTCCAATAAATAAAGAAAGCTCTCCATTTGGCAACATATTCACACATAAGACTGTGTACTTTCCACATAAAGCCTTCCAAGTCAACTGGCTAATTATTATTATTTTCTCTTTCGCTATTAGAAAAGCACCTTCCATGACAACAAGAGCCTCATTTTGTTGGGCACGAGATCTCTCTTTGAGGATTTATATATCGGATTAATTAGCAGTTGGAACAGGACTCACTCCCTCTAATAGCTTCCGTTCTCCCATTAACAGTCTGTGGCTTAGTGCTAAATCTCAGAAGACAGTCCTGCTATTTACTGTTCTGTTTAGTGCAGGATTGCTAATTTTTATCTGTTTAAACACAACTGACAATGTCAGGACGGCCAACAAGTGAAGGCAGTTTGTAATGACTAGTTGTAATGTCACTGCTGATCCTAACACTTTTATAAACTAATCATCTTTCTTTTTATTTCATTCCTAAGCATTAAAACACTATAAAAGAACAATCAGCATGAGAGGTTTGGGACAATAAAATCTTTTTTATTTGTATTGCTAATTCTGTTAACTACAGTCTTAATTTGGAAATAATTTGCTGGAGGTCTTCTTTGTCCATTGTTGTCCCTCGTTGTGTGCTTAATTCCTTGAAAATGATTCTCCACTACCAAGAGACCATTTTAACCTCTTTTGATAGTGACAGTGATCTTGCCTCCACTCCATTTTCCACCCAGACTGAGATACGTTACTGGCTTGACTGAACCACACTGCATTTTGCCTTTGAGGCATCTGTGTGAAGATGAGCCAGCACCCAGCTGAAATTGCTTTGCTTGCAGCAGGATCAGGCCAAAACTACTCAGCGACTCGAGGGAGTACACAAATAGCTGAACAGGAGATAGTGTGGCCATCTCTTAGACATCAGCACCAAACAAATCAATTGGCCGAAAGACTGATGGAGGAGCCATAAGCAGTAGCCCAGCAAGAGCTGGTGCACCCACTGCACCATGCAGCGAGTTCTCCTGGCAGTTCCACAGGCTTTGAGCTCTCCTCAGCAGCAGAGGCAGTCTGCTCAGCCTACGCTCTGGGCCAGCTGGTTCCTGGAGGTACACCGGTGGCCCATCAGGATCTGCGCCTCAGATGAGGCACCACACTGACACAGCTCTTGGCTCCATCACCAGACCTGCCTGGTATCCAGCCTGCTCGCAGGAGTCACAGAGAACCTTCTGGCTGCCTCCTGCGCTTCTCCAAGTAATCCCGTGCTTAAAACTTTTAAAAACTGCAGAGTTTACGGTCAGATCTGGATAAGTCATTTTCTTTCTCTTGCCATGTTTTCCCCATAAGTGTACTCTGACAAAGCTACAGAGGCAGAATTCAGAAGATACTACCCCTCTTCAAAAGGCAGACACAATAACAAAGAAACTTAGACATCTCATGTGCATTGAGATGAATGTTAGGGAATTTCCAAACAATTACACTGACAGATTAAGCCTCATCCAACAAGAATATTTGACACAGGGTATGATTCAGATTTGATTTTGCTTATACCAACAAAACTATTATCCAAACCTGTTTCATTACAGTTAATTGCAGAAGTTGCACTGACTTCAAATTGGATGCCACATTGGATGCCTAATGAAAGACTTAATAATCTGCATTTTAAACATGGCTCTAGGTACCCATCCTGTGCAGAGATGCAGAAATTTTAATCTCAGAAGATATGTTTGCACTTGGCTTCACATCACCTTTAATTAAACTTCACCCAAGAATTTTTTATCTGTACTTTTTTTTTTAATTTAAAGACAAAAACAAAAAGCCCTTTCAAAAATGTGAGATTTGACCTCTTTTAAAAGGCTGCTTATATTCTGTGAATTATTCTTTTCCATAGATTTTGATTAACTGTAGTGTTGAACTCTTTTGAATGATGCATAAGGAGTATGAGATTATCAGTCTTTAACTCAAAACTTTAAAATACTTCTATTTTTAGTAGTTTAGTACCTGCCAGTCAGCAAACATACATAATGCAGAAAGTATTCTTGTATCCAGTTTGACCAACAGGGGAGATTATGGGCCAGGTTTTAAGAATCCTGTGATATCAATAAAATACCAAAATGTATTAGTCTTTCAAAATACTGATTCCAGTAATAATTGATTAGCAGAGATGGAAATTTATATATATATATGTCTAATTGGAATCTGTACATTTTTGAAAGTCATGTCTTATTTTTTTATTTGCCACCAGAAGAAGGGGTTAGAAGGACTCCAGATGCATTTTGAGGCTGAACTAATTAACCATGTTATAGATCTTAACGGTTTAAAACCTTTTAATACACCCACTTTTAGTGTTATCTCAGCCTTTTTAAGGCCAGTCCAATTCCTGCAGCCTTCCATTAGAAGCAGAGGAAATTTCCTGATTTTCTTTCAGTGCCCTACTTATTTGATCTGCTTTCTGTTTCCCTTCTTGTTTTCTCTTCTAGACACTAGCCCAACCTCATCACCACAGCAGTGGTAATTCTGACGGGTGAATAAATAAACTGTTTATGTAGTTTCTTTTCATTTACTAGCAGGTTTGATTTTTTTTTGAGTGTGTCAGAAAATAAAAATCAAACATCATAAAAAAATTTCCATCTGAGTGAAACATTTTAACAGATTTTTAGCTCAGTTCAGAAGAGAACATCCTTTTGCACTCCCAGGTTAGAGCGTCTTGTTTAAAAAAATGAACTTCTTCTGGAAGGTAGGAAAGGTCAGAAGAAGAATTTGGAATAAGAAAATTTGCCAAATGGATCATTAAATCTACATCTACCTCCTATGGCAGGAAAAAAAAAAGTGTTTAACTAAAATATATCATCCATCTTTAACTTCCCCTGACTAAAATATTTTAGGATATGTCATGTGCAGTCTCCTATCTAGACTGCTTCCAGGATCTGCCAGTTACTGTTTCTCTTTTTCAACTTTTATGTCTCCTGCCTAAAATATGGCAGTGATGATTTTCCAGTAAAAATCACCTTATCTACAGGTCAGCTTTAGCATATGCATTCCATTATTCAGTGCCCAAAGAAACTGTAGAAGGCAGTGGTTCAAATTCTTAGTGCCCTTGTTCATACATGCCTGTGTGAGCTCTGTGTCACATTGATATTTTGATACAGAGAAAGCTGCAGGATTTAAGAGTTTTAAGAGTTTTCTTGTCTCTCCCTGAGAAATGGAGACACCATGAAAATTCATGGATATCTAGTAGTAATATTTGATGGCCAATGTGAAATACTGCAAGAGAATCCAAACATTTCCCAAGAGAATCCAAACACATCCCTTTCCAAATGAGGTTCTCAGAGCAACTTTCAAAGAGTACACTGCACATCTTTGAAAGCCCGGTACTATGTTTCAGCAGTGGGCTTAAACATGTATACCAGCAACAACTTTCAAGTAACATGAAGATCCCATCACTAGCATGCACCACTCAGGCCTTGGCTGGACAGACAGGCTGGGAAGTACCAAGTTTCTTACTGGCACATTTTGTGACATTTGTCTCAAGGATGCTGATGGTCCTTTCAGCTCTCAGGTGCATGAGTTGACATGGCTACATTCCATGTATCCAGCCTAATTACAAGGGACTACAGCAGGTGTAAATTGTAGATATTTTTTACTCCCTTGTCACCCCTAGTCCAGTTACAAACGAAATTCTTTACCATACCATGTGCAACCCCTCTATGGGGCAAAAATGCACTCTACAGCTCTGTATGGCGTGCACTGAATTTCCCTCCTGCCTTCTCTGCCCAGTGCTGAAGTGAATCTAATGCACAAGAGTATGCACGTCTTTCCCTCCAGAAAAAATAAAGTCTTTCCTACTGAAGTTTCAAAGCACATTATTTATTTGTACACAGTAATCGCTCTGCATTACTGTGAGCAAATCACTTCCTGACATGTCTGGTAAGGGTTATTTCCTCATCCATAATGCTTACCAACGACATTGAAATCTTGACACACTATTTTCATGGCTTATAGATATATTCCCAGCCAACTGAATGAGAGGGTCTCTTGCAAGAGAGATTAACTTGCTTTGCCTGGAGTAAAAGTTAATGTCATCAAGTGATATTAAGTGGTTGATTAACAGTTGTTAGCAGCCAAGCAATCGGCTGTGATGCTGTCATCACTTTATTCACAACCTACCAGTGATAATTTGATTCACAAAGCCCAGCTAGTTCAACTGGGAGTGCAGTTTGGATTTTGTGGGATAAATTGTGTGGCACTGGAAAAATTAGGCTGAAATGTATTTATTGGCATATATATGATGGAAAACCCTAATTGCTCATGGTCTCTGAAGACAAAAACTATGCATCTTGTTTTCTTTTTTATTTTAAAGATTTTACTACGGTAGTGTCAATTCTCTTACCGTTATGTTGACTTTGTGTCACTCAAAAACACCACAGATTTTCACTTTGCTAAATTATTTCTGTGGGAACTAACTTAATTACACACTTGAACACTTCCAACACAAGTGTTGAAGGCCAGGTTGGATGGGGCTTTGAGCAACTTGCTCTAGTAGAAGGTGTCCCTGCCCATGACAGGAGGTTGAAACCACATGATCTTGAAGGTCTCTTCCTACCCAACCATTCTGTGATTCTATGAACCGTACAGTGAACTTAATGACACGCCGTCTGCTCTTGCTGCCAACATCTGACAGACCTTATCCAGATGTATTCTCCTTTCAACACCCATTAGAAGGAATCAGAAGTGATAGATAAAGACTGATAAGCATCAGGTAACCTCTTCACACAGGAAGGAGTCCAGATTGATGCAGCATGTGAAAAACACTAAATGTGGGCACAACTGTATGTAGTAGAAAGGGGGAAGCTGGAACTGGATATGAAGAGAATGGACAAATAGGTCAAAGAAATAGAGTTGGGGAAACAGCTTAGCAAAAGCAATGAGCGTGAACCTAATTCCTGTTACGGCTTAGGCTCATCTATAGTCTTTCTTGTTGAAGGCTCTCGGTTTTTAAGGCTCTATGGCCATTAGAAAGATTTCTTTGAAGGCAGGAAATTTTGAATCTTTGGAAAATGTCAATGTGACAAGTAAAGCTGTTTGTGAAAAATAATGCAGTCCTGGCAAATTGCTGACTCAAAAATACTACAAAAACAGTGTCCCATTTTGACTTCTTCTGACTAGTTGTTTTGGAAACTGAATATGCATGATTATTAACTTCACACACATTTTCTGATTATAGGTTTGTGATCCCTTCAGGATTTCAGGTTTTTGTTCACAGTCAAATTGAGGACATTTTTTTCAGAAAACCATTTATTCTTGTAAGATGGAGACACTGTTTTTTATTCCTGCTCCAGTATCAGTCAAGTTTAAATAGCAAAGGAGCCAATAGAAACCATTAGTAGTCTCTGGAACAGTCTTCTGGTGTCATCTACTATCAGTTCCCAGTACAGAGGTACGAAGAGAGACTGAGAGAGCTGTAGCTTCTGTCAGTACCATTTGTACCATCTGCCAAGGTTCATGTGCGTGTGTCGCATTACAACTGTGAAAATACACCTTATTCCCAAAGTTCCTCTGCCCCTCCTCCCAAAGTCCATGAAGGCTCTACTTATGTTTGGGTTTCTTTCAAGGCTCCTAAACTGCATTTTAGAGTTGCTCTATCAAACCTCTGTTCAGTTATTATATATTATATAGACATAATTAATGAAACATTTCAACCACCATAAAGCTCAAACATTAGTCTTCATAAGCCTCAGATGATTGAAATGAGAAGTCAAGTAGGTTTTGGGAGATGAAAGTATCAGTGATTGCAACTATATGTAACATAAAGTATTTTAAATCTCAAGATATAGCTATGCAAGAAGCACAAAAGCAGCGATGCAGTCAAAATTAAATTAAATTTTTCTTTTTAATAGGAATATATATTAATGTACATTTATCCCCAATATTTACCCTGCTTTAGTTGTTTTAGTGAACTAAAAATGTATATGTTTCTAATTACACAGAGATAACTGCTGTGCACGCTACAGGGATCCTGTGTTTATAAGCAGCTCTTGCCAATGCTTTGAAGGCCATTGGAGAAATATTAGAAAGAACAGTCTCATGCTTCTGTTCACTCAAAGCTCTGAGCAACTCTAAAAATAATACAGCTGACTTTTTTTGTCAGGTTTAAAATTGATTTAAAATCTGATAATTTTTATAATATAGCAGATAAAATTGTCTTATCTTTAACTTAGATGTATATTTATGTTAGCATGTCTAAAAAATGGGGCTTTTAATGGCAGACTCTTATAGGGCATGTTGTCCATGGTAATTGGATTAAATTCTATATATACATGTATGCAAATAATATAAATACTTATCATTTCTCTTTTTAGAAAAAATTTACATCAGCTTGAACTTCATAAGTTTTATTTCCTTTCTCCATTCAGTTATTGGTGCAAACCAGCCATATGTAGTTAACAGTAATAGTGCAAATAATTATTCAATGTCAAACAAAAGTAGTCAGATGAGGTTATCAAAGAAATTACTTTTTTTAATCAATTAACACAAATATCCCTCCAGATTCGACAACTGTCATAGTACAAACTTTCTCCAAACTATGATCTGCACAGAAGAGACAAGACATCCCCTGATTTAGTAAAAATTTCAGTGTCTAAGTGAGAATGCTCACAAAACATAATCCCATCAGTACCTGTGCATTAGAGAGACTACAGAGATAAAGTCAGTTTTATGATTTGTAAAATAACTGGCAGCGCTAAAGAATGAACTAACCAATTATGCCCTGAAGTAACCAGTGTGACTTTGAATAGAAATAAGGCATCATAGAGTTATTTAACACAATATTTCAAAGAAAGTGTGATGATTTACTTATCTTCTGCATGTAGTCAGTGTTTTCATAGTATAGTGCAGGATATTGTGCGTAAACAATTGTTGACATTTTATGAACGTGATGCATATATTCTGGAATACAATAATGATCAAAAGAGTTGCCTGGGCCACTGGAGATATTATGTGTCATTGATAGAAAGCCAACAAAGAGAAAACATCAACAAACCAAGCTCACAGAATGTCTTCTATAACTAATAACAACTGTCCTCCTGTCACCTCTAGATGAGATGAAGGTTAGAGCAAAAAAAAAGTCCTGTCTATATTCTAGCTGAGGGTCTCAGAAAGTATATTCTTTGTACCCTGGCCCCTTCTGCCAACTCTGATTAGTGATCTGCAAGGATAAAATGACAGCTCTGCAGATTTGCTGTCCATAGGTTACATTTCTGTAAATATTCTCGCCCATAAATATGTTGTTTTGATAAAACATCCAAGTTAACTTGCAATAATAGTTTTCTAGCTTTTATAATAGACATTCTAGACATAAGCTATTGCAGTAACACTCTGAACTTTTGAATTTAGGAAGGAATAGTCTACTGGTAGGCAGGACTGTGGAACATACTTCTTACATGCCCTCTTTTCTGACACATGTCACTTCAGTCAAATGTATTTACGCATTTTAAAGGACAGAAGGGAACATTAAGGTCGTCTAATCTGAAATTCTATGTTAAAAAAGCCTTCACTGTAACACATATCAAAGTGGGCTGATAATGCTAGCGGTATTCACCATGCATCTTGCCTTTTCTCTGTCTAATATCAAGTAACACAACATCAGCTCTGTGACATAGAGAAACAGGTTTTTTGCTGAAGGAAAATAGAGACATGGGTAGGATTTATGTTGTCACCTAACCAGAACTAAGAAATAACTAGCTGCTATATCCATTTCATTGACTCGTCTACTAAATCTTATCCCAGTCAAATAGATGGATATAGATATGTATCAACCATCTCTTTGGAAGATGATGGTGTAAGTATCTGAGCATCCGGCACAACTGCTGTGTCACTTATTTCTATAAATTCCAGTGCTGAGAAACAGCATGGAATTTTAACCCATTTTTCCACTGTTGTTCCCAAACTGAAGCAAGTGGGTCACTTTTAATCAGAGCATAGTACCATTTTATAACAGAGTCTTAGAATTTCTCTGTCTCTCAAGCTCCCACTGCATGGAAATTTTGTACCTCTGGAAGGGATAAGCCTCTATTTCCTATCAAACAAATTTAAAATTAGTTCAATTAAAAATAGTGGTATTATCACTGCTTCTGAAAGTAGAAAGCAACCCAGCGGTACCTTACGGTAAGAAATGCACGATACAATTGTCCAAATGGCAGCATCTTGGAAATGACAGTGGGGAATCACGGGGAGGAAAAGGGCAACTGTCTCCATGAGGATACCCCTACTGAGGGCTACATCTCCTTCTTCCTATTCAGAAACACTTGTTCCAAAACCAGACAGATTAACTGTGATTCAGAGGAGGCTTTCATGACACTTTTACCTTTCAGTTAAACAGCTCTGTGAATTCACACTGGTATTACTGCCCTTGGGCTTTGGCAGCCCTAGGATTTCTAGCAAAGGTAGTAAAGCCCGAAGATGCAGCATGTGATTTTTACCTAAAGTTCCCAGGACTGAAAGGAAAAGCACATCTTCTGCAATGAATTATCTTTACATTTTTAATGCAAGAGGCCAGAAGGGAGAATCATAAGGGATCCAGTTTCAGGGCTTGGCAGTGAAGCAGAAATAAAGACAGTGGTTTTGGTGATATTTCTGGTTCACTTAGCCAGATAATGTTTCCATGATTCTTTACAACTACTTCCCTTCTCACACCATTGAGTTTTTCTCTGATGTCTACTTTTCTCTCAAAGTAAAGATTTAACAAGTACCTTCTATATTGTCCCATAAGCAAAGGCGACAGAGCTACAGAGCTAGCTATTTTCCCATTAAATGGAGAAGGACAAAGATTCATGTTTGCTTTTCCCTGTGTGCTAACTGGAGAGGGTGGATTTAGGCTGCAGTACCTTCTGTATTAACATGCCCCAATTGTACCATTTTAACCTTCTCCGGTTTAGCCTTTCCTATCCCCTCATTTCATTGTGATGCCTGGAAATTCCAGGCTGTTAGTTAGACTTGCTTCTGAAAAGGATTTTCTTTTATATTCTATTTCTTCATTCAATCTGCATAACCCTAATAAGATGAGAAATTTAACTTAGCCCTCCATTAGTCCTAAACTCAGTGCATCACAGGTTTCCTGAATTTGGATGGCTTCATTTCTCGCTGCTTTACTGAAGTCTCAAAGTTTTTAACATCTTCTGCATCAAGGATTTCTCCTCTGTTTCTCATTTTCATTTTTCATGGGCCCCAAAGTTATCCTCCATTTAAAAAAAAAATAAAGTCCTAATTTTGTAATATCACCTCTCTAATGTAAAAGTTTAAATATTTTCAAACAATTTCATTTTCACCCTTAGCATTTTCAGTAAAGAAAATTGTGTATAAGAATCAGTGTTGTATTATATTATTAATCAATGTGTACTAAATAACTGAGAACTCAGCTTCTAGGTGAAATGAGACTGCATGAGATGATTAAGTGATTTTCTTGTATTATGTTGAGGTAAATAGCACTCTTTACTAGGGATGTCAAAAGAATTATAGGTTGAGTGTGTTGTTTTAAGACAAACTGCTAAACAAGGCTAATTATGAAAGATAACAATGTGCCAAAATGCAAGATGAATAGTAACATAAGCAAGCTGGGGCTTAGCTTACAGACACAACAGTTTCTAGTGGCTGCCAGTGCCATTTAGGCATAAAACTAATCCTGCTGTTGTCCTTTAACTTACATATTTTCGGCTGTTCTTTAACCTTGGGGAGGTTCCCCACGATGATACGTCTGTTTAAAAAGTCCTCATCCAGAGGTTTTTGAGCTAAAAACTGTTGTATCATTGAAATCAGGTGTGTATATATATATATTAAATATACTGAAAGCCGAAAGAAGTAACATAACTGAATATTGACAGATTAGTAAAAAGCAATATGTTTTCCTTTCAAAATGAAAAATACAACATTATAGTATCTTTACCTCACAACGTAGCTATTTCATATGTAAGTTTATGCAATCAAGAAATGTTCAGACAATTGCCCTGCTTCATTGGCTGAACAGCCTGGAGTACATTATAATTTAGGTCTTAAGGTTTAATTAGCAGAATAAAGTTTCAGCAAATGAACAGCATGGAGGTGCCAAGACATGAAATCCTAAAAATAGGAACCCATAAATCTTCCTGCTGTGGTGCACATATGCAGCTGTACAGTATCTGATGGATTGAAAACGCTGCCT
Source organism: Apaloderma vittatum (assembly GCF_000703405.1). Lineage (NCBI taxonomy): Eukaryota > Metazoa > Chordata > Aves > Trogoniformes > Trogonidae > Apaloderma > Apaloderma vittatum. The sequence continues at coordinate 112,161 of NW_009731242.1, read as the reverse complement.
GAGAACAGCATTAAGATTCACAGCAGCAGAGGAACTCTACTGAACAAATTTCATAGGGCGGCAGGAATTTATCATGTTTGTTCTGTCAATGTAACTCACATCTCACTCGCTAAACTCCATAAAGGAGCAGGGGAAGCAAAGAGAGAAAGGCAAAGGAGAGGAAATGGAGTGATATGAAACAGGGATTTTTTAAAGAGATTTATGCATAAGCTACTTGGAAACTACATTGCTTCTCAAGAAAGAAAATGTAAAATAAAAGAACCATTAACTAGTATATTGTTTTTATTTTGCACTATGTTTAGTGACATAGTGTTTTTCTGAGGTGTTCTGTCAAAATACCAATTCTCAGCTCTTTTCAAAGGAGTGCACAAGTATTTCCACTTGAAGAGTAGTAGATCATAAACCCATATGGTGTGCTTCTACAGCAATCACTTTTGACAGTTCTTAGGACAGTAGCCAACACAAATGTTTTCTTTCTGTATGAGTCTACCTAATCTTTCCTGTTCTTGTTTGGCCTTTCCTTGTCATAAACAGTCTTCCTTAGTGAACAGGATAGATTTCCTCTATGTGATTGGCAAATAGAGGTACTGAAAAATCATGAGATTGTTTTCAAGATCCTGATATAAACCCAAGCTTAGAGGAGTCCAAGGGAGAGAATTTTCTCCCCTCTGAAGATGGAAGGGAAGCATCTCTGGACAGCTTCATTTATCGAGATGACAATACTCTTTCTGTCATGAAGTTGACTGTTAGATTTCATCAGTGGGGGTGAAACTTGTTTTGGAGGTGCAAAGGTGAGAGAACAATTGGTATTGAACCTGAAAAGGGGCCTGAGGACATCTGCATGTGTGAGGGACTTCTAAACGAATGTCTCAAACAGTCTGGGCCTTTTCTGAACCTAAGCGAGCCAGAGCTGTTTGCCTGGCGCCGGTCCGTGTTGCTTCGGGAGTGACTCAGCACTTTCCCGAGCCCACGGCCCAGTCTGTGCACTGGTGGAGGTGTGGGGGTGGAAGAATCCAGGAGACGAGGGGTGACCCCCCTCAGAAGACCCCACCATCCCCCAAGGCCGGTTCCTGGTAATTTTCCACAAAGGGGTAAACAACCCGATGTGGCGAGAACTTGACTGTACAAAAGGCGATCACCTCGGGGGCAGTTGGGCGCATTCTTCTTCGCCCACCACAGGCAGATGGCTGCGCGTGCCCTGTCTGTCGCTGGATCCAAGGGTGGAGATCTCTCCTTTTGCTGTCGCTTTCCTTCTCTCTCTGTCAAGCCTTAACAAAAGGCTGGCTAAGGCAAGGCCGGTTCTTTTGCTCGCTAATGGCTCTTTGCTGTGAGGTGTGTTGATTGCGCTAAGTGGACAATTGAAGCGCATCCTTGTTAGTTCTTTGTTAATTGATAGATAAAACTGGTGTTAGGATCCTTAGTGTGACTCACCTCAATCCTGGCCTGGGAAACAGTGAACCTGAGTCATCGTCCTAAAAGCTCGGGACGTGACAGCATGATATACCATGGAGCAAATGACTTAAAGATTATGTGTAGCAGATTTAGACTTGGTATCAAACTCCAACATTGGTAGAATATTGTAGATTGGCTCTTTTGAATACAAACACTGTCCTAAGAAGTATCCAAATGACATCTGTATAGACAGGCGTCCCACGTGGGGATTTTTTGTTGAAATGGCAGTGCTGTGAACTTTGCGGTCAGCATTAAGTGGACTGCTAGTGGACCAAAGATCACTGTAAAGACATGTGACAGATGGTGACTGGTTCCTACAAGAAAGCAGAAGCAGACCTGATATCCCAATACAAAAGCAACTAGATCAACATCAATGTAGGGCCTGACAAACCAGTTCTTCACAAATGAGCTAACCAGAGAAGGAAGGAGGGGCAGTTTTCACAGAGAGATGGAACTTGGATACCGAAGTCTGCATTACCTGTGGAAACAGAAGCAGGTACTTAGGTGCCCCTAAGCTGCCACAGAGTTAAAAAGGCCCTTCAAGAGGTGTCAAGGACCAAACAATTTTCCCTGCATGGTGCCATCATATACAAGTCAGTGTTAGCAGCTCTGCACCTTGCTCCGTTTTGCACTGTACCCATTCCATAGAAAGCTCTTCCTATGTAAAGGGGATGGTTCCTATGTAAAGGGGATGGTTCTTTGCTGTGGCTGTGCAGCGGGTAAACTCCAGGGGCCCATCCTGTGTCCTTAATATTCTTGCACATGAAAAGATATACCTGATCTTTGTGTGTATTTTTAAGGTGACTTTCTTGTTTTCCTAAATAAAAAGATATTAGTGAGCCCATATTCTCAAGGACTTCTGTGAGCTGCACCAGAAAAATGACATCTCCAAAACCGACCAGGGAAAGTGTATTTAAAATTCAGGTAGTTGTAGGCAGGAACAATGTAGCAGAGCAGGGTTCAAACCTTAATTTTATATAGAGAAAATCCTTTCACATAATCTGATTTAAGTCTTTGTGGCTGTTATTGGCATCTGACAAAAGGTTCCTGAGTTAAATAAGCGAGTTCTCAGAACAATTTTCAGTGAGATTAGCCAGTTCTCAGCTTTTTTCTTAAGAAAACTCTGCTTTCGGCTAATGTCTCAGAATCTATCTCATAGCGATCACAGTAGAGGAAAGACAGTGAACGATTATGTGAAGTAAAGCACATGCATTCATCTGGGTTTAATAACACATAAGGCCTTTCTACTATATACAAAATAAAAAGTAAGGCAAGCAGAAGCTCTGTTGACCCAAAGAGCAAGGCTGGAGCTCTTCCTTTCTTTGAATTTAGGGAGACGAATAAGTATTTATTCATTTTTTCTTCCCAAAAAGACTGTTTTAGAATTAGGCCATTCATACCTGCCTAGGAATAAAACATACACTCACAAAAAAACCTTGCCAACATGTCTTGTCAGACAGGCTAGCTGGAATGTAAGAATTATCTAGAAAATAGCCTCTGTATATGTGCACGTCTGAGAGAGAGCTGGGTGCATCAGATCTAAACTACTATATTATATTGTCAAAAAATGCAGACTGAAGGTGATATTTTTGTGACCGATCACTCTGACCTGTGTTATAATGGCATTTCATTCCAAAACTTTCCTGGTTTAGCCCATGTATTTAAAACCAATATGAAATGTTTGATTTCTGTCAAATGACCTCTTCTGAACTTTTTTGTTATATGTTCTTAAACGTAGCTGTCTTGTGGCAATATGCAGAACAGAGATACAATCTTTTATTTTTCCATTTAAAATGAGTAAATTTTACTAAATGGAGTACAAGTATTTTCTGCTTTCTTTAGGGAAACATAAAAAACATGTTATTTGCAGCTTGCTAGCTCTGCTGCTATGTTCTTCCTAAAGGACATTCCTATATGGGGAATACAACAGCTATAGCTATAAAAGAATAACCCTCTCCATGCAGACCTGTAGTTGTAGAGTTCATTTTTCATTCATTCACTAGGGGGAGGAGTTTAAGCTCCAGTTTCTTTGCTGTTACTGCATCTCATCAACCTCAGGGTTGCTCACAAACACTCTGAGGGGTATCCACCCAAGATAATAGAGCAGTGCCTGGTTGGCACAGTTTTTGCCAGGTTTGTCTTCAAGTGGTTGCTCTTTTCTGTTTTCTCTGAACAATCTCTTCTCCTCTTCCCCCTTCCTACTTTCAATTTCTTTTTTTCCCTGAACAAAAATGAAAAGAGCAAAGCAAAACCAAAGAAAATTTGCAAGTACTTCCTCTCATTCTGCTTAACCCACTGCCTGAGCAGCAGCTGCCCCCTGGCACCATGGCGATGCTCTGTGACTTTAAAATTTTGAAGAAAAATAGATTAGCATCCTTGCTATTATTAATACATCATCAAGAAGGACATTAGAGCAATTAGAGAGAAGAAATGAGAGAAGGTGGGAGGGGAAATGCAGAATGAGGGAAAAGGTGTCAGAGAACTGTTTACCTCATTCTCTGATGGGACAGCCAGTTGTTTTCCTAACCTGCAAGAATGAAGAAGCCCTGATAACATATTCTGTAACACTAATGACTGACTGCATATTATCTGGCTGAAATTTCTGTGCAATAATTCAAGATGGACATTATACTATGCATGATGAATATTGTTGGGGACATGATCCTCCCTGTCCTGCCAATTCTGTTTT
>NW_009731242.1:0-107989 GCF_000703405.1 Apaloderma vittatum | reverse complement strand
GGAAAGATGTTTGCTGGAGAGAGAACAGGAAGGACATTAGTTCTCCTCCTAAATACCACATCCTCACTCCCTTTCTGTGAATCTTACATCCAAGTCATTTGTACATGTGATAGCATGGGGCTATCTACTGAATTGTCAGTTTATATGACAAAATGTTGAACTGTAGGATAAATCCTGTAGCAGTCATCTAGTCAAAGGTCAGAACTGAACTCTCAAAACCTGGAGAAGTAAAAAAGCTGCTAGGCTGATAAAGCTATAAGGCTTATAGCGAGCAAGAATGAGATTCGCTGTGTGATTTAACCAGTTCGTTAACCAACACAGCGTAGGACTAACAGGCTTAGAAAATTCAAGGAGAAAATTGTTGGCTTATTGTCACATCTTTATCAGAAGTTACTGCCTGGTTCTTCCCAGTTAGGTTCATGACTAATCCTTACTAGTTCTAAATAAAGGGAATTTTCAAAATGAGTGGCATAACACAAAGTACAGAAAAAGCTGTGAGAAAAAAAACAAAACCCCACAACCTACTGTTCAACATCAGTCTGTAGCTCCTGTGACATTTCTCTTCCACAGCTGTTAGGTGGCTGCAGTAATTTCTGTCCCACAGTTCAGCTGTTTGCAGAACTATGTGAGAAGCAATAGCCAAGAAGTGCTCTGGCTTAAATAACTGTGAAGAAAAGGGAGGAGGTTAAATTGTTTGTCATGATGGTTGCTTGTGATGCCCAGCAAACAGTGTGACCAGCACAAAAACTGGCATGGCACAGGAGCAGGGAATCCACTCTCATCAAAAGAAATGCCCAAGCCAGCAGTGTTTCCCTGGCAAATGTCCATGAAAACACAGCCTCGGGGCATAATCACTAATGTGGCAGAGATCCAGCCCAGCAGAGGAGAAGTGAGTGAGCCTGCCAGGCTGACTGGCTGCATTGGTTTACTGTGCAGATAGATAGTGGTCAGAGCAAACACAGGAGAGGTGCTGCAGTGGAACCAGGGGATGAAGGACAGGGCAAGGAAGGCAAGGAGTTACCATGGTGGATCCGAGGAAATGGGAACAGGACTATGCTCTTCAAAAGGAGCAAACTGTAGGAACAGGTCAGCTGTCTAGTCTGAGTGCACTCTCAGGATGTGGCATAGGGTACGTTTCCCCTGAGGCAGCTGCCATAAGAAGGTCTGAAGGTCCCAAAGCTGTGTTTCATCCTCTCTACAGAAGGGCTTTTGCAGTTCTTGGAGACCTAGGCTCCACACTGGGGCACCAGTGCAATGATGCAAGTAGACAAAAAGCTGTGGGTTGCGGGGTTATTTCTAACTCAGTGATCCAGTGGTCCAGTCCCTCCAGCAGCTGTCACTCAGCTGAAGGAACAGAGAAGTGCAGTCCAAAGATGGGAAGAAGTTGCTTCCATGGCAGACACAGGTGAGAGCATAGACTTCATACTCTGAATTCACCACAGAAAAAAGCACATAATAGAACTATGTTTTAAATCCGTTTATCTCTCTATGAGTCAATGGGTCAAGTTAAATTAACTTCTGCATGTGGAGCTCAACTAATAAGGACTCCAAAATTCCTTGTACTGACACTCTGGTAAACTTAAACTGATAGACTGTTTGTTTTATTGTAGGGGTTTTTTTTGTCTTGTTGTAGGAATTTTGTGTACATGCTATCTCATAACCAATAGTTATGCTTCGGTGAAAAAAAATAGAATAAATGTTAAGTGCTTTAGGGAATAAAATCATTTTTGCAGAATTGTTGAGCAAATCTGGAAATTCCAACTACTTGGCTTGTGTCTATGGATCCACAGCAATGAACTTGTCCAACTCCATGCATTCTCGGCAAGTTTCAAGGCTTGTTGAGATCAGTGACCCAGTTGCTCATTCATTTGGGTCTGGAAGAGGCTTATCTCTTCACAAAACAGGTGCAACATAATGCCAATCTTTCTAGGACTGGTACACAAAGTACCATTTCACTGACATTGTTGGGCATTGTAACAAGATGTGAAATAACCACTTGCATGAGCCCCTCCAGGCCCAACTCATATGTCAGGATCCTGTATTTCTATCAGCAGCAGACATTAAAATAGGAAGCTGCACTGTCTAAGTCTGAAATTGATTTCTGTATAGTAAAACCTCAATGCCATCTTAAAACTGCTTCCCCTGAAGCTTCTCTACTGTGATGCTTCATTCTTTAAGGATGAAATAGGGTGTGTGTAAAAGGGTTCTTAGCTTTACATATTGCATTTGTCAGATTCACTTTTTGAATAATTTTAATGCAGACTTTCTTCTTGTTTTCCAGGATTTCTTACACACAGCTGCATTTATGTACACTCACAGGAACGGAGCTTCGAGTCTAGAAATCACTCTGAGGTAGATCCCACAAAAAGACATAGAAAGTAGCTTTCTGAGCCACATAAAACATGTCTGGCTCCAACTGTAAGATAAAAAATTGCATATACATACAATTCTTATTTGGACTTATTTTTTTAATTTACTTTAAAAGCTTAGTACACTGACAGTATATTTTATGCTTTAGAAACATATAAGAACTATTCGTCCCATGTTCTCTCTTGACATTTCTTGGAGTTTACCTCCTGAATACAGTTTTAATGTTTCAGGATTGCTATGCAGTGGTTGTGAAGCCTTGAAAAAGTAGCTGCATCTCATTCACCTCTAATAAATAGTAAGAGACTGAGCACAAAACAGCAGAGACTCTCGGTGCAGTTGATGGACATGGGCTGTGGCATATTTGTAGTCATTTAGATATGCCTTTAGGGGAGCTGTCATTAGATTATCTCATCTTCCTCTATGGACTGAGCTTTGCAGGTGGATTTCATCTCCCTTAATGAATGGGATAAAATAATAATATCTGCATTGCTGCAAGGGAGCCTTACACTAGACATCAGAAAGGAAGTTTCTAATGGATTAGATTCTGTGGAGAATTTTCTGAGTCATTGCTGCTGGAGGTGTTCAGGAAGAGGCTAGATGGACATGCCGGGAATGACACAGGCACAGCTGATCCTGCCATGAGGATGCACACACACGGGCAAGATGCCCTCCCAAGGGCTTGATTCTGTGAGCATCATAGGGAATCACTCCCCTCCCTATTGCTTGTCCTCAGCTGGAGAAACGATGGCAAGGGGAGGTGTGGTCCTGTGCTTGAACCTCTCCAGGACTCAGCAAGGAGCATATGGAAAATTACCATGGTAATTTGCACAGCCTATGCCCATCTTTTTCCGTGGTGTTTGTCTTTTAAGGGGGGATTTGTTTTCTGATTCAATAACCAGCTGTCATGTAGGTTTACTAAAAATAATATGTTAGGCCTTGTAAACTGACACTGCAGTCTCTAAACACAGAGACATTACTGGTCTTTGTTCCAGGGTTTGAGACAAACCCACTCTAGGAAAAAAAGAAAAGGGTACAATCTCAAGTACTGGTAAAACAATCAAGTTGCACCAAAATCAAGGGTATTTTAAGAATACCTGCAACCTTGCAGAACCAGAAACCATGCCAGATGAGATAGATGCAGGATGAGAGACAAAGCTTCGTTCAGAGAAGTTGCAGTAGGATTTTTGATTAGGAAGAAATGCAGACACTTTCCTGGAATACTGCAAGTATAGCAAAGAGATAACAACTCTGAAAGTCATAAAGTTGGATGTTAGTAAATGACTCAAAATCATTTACTATAAAAGCTTGACAGAGGAGGGGAAAATGTTAAGAATAATGCCAGTAATTAGATAATCAATTAGTTAATACAGCTGTAGTAACATGGCCATTTCCTGCCACCTTTATTCGAGATGCTACTTAACGTAAGTAAAAGTGGCAAAATCTGTCTCACTCTATTTCAGAAAATCCTTCTGAAGACGTGTTCTAATGCATTTGCTTTCCCACAGTCAGACTGAAATAAATTTGAGTACTGTGAAGCAACACAATTCCAGTGAGAGATTAAGCAAACACACTTCTTCATCACTTTGATACAACAATACGTTACACCACTACTAGTTAAGATCTGGTGAGATAACTCCATCTGCTGAACACAGCTGAAAGTGTTAAAACATGATATCTTGCAAAAAACTTTCTGTCTCTATCGAGCTTGTAATGCCCTACTATTGTATTTCTCTTCACAAATTTGAATGATCACTAAAATATATATTACCCCACAGAAGGAAGACAGTCTCAGCATCCAAAATGTTAAGGTCATCCTTGCCGTTATTAACATGATGTTTTCTTTTTCTTTCTGTTTTTATCAAAATGTTCCTTAAGAAATGCTGATGTGTCTTATGACTCTAAAATGCTCTCTTTTTTTCCACTTCTATGCTATAGCTGATGATTTGTCTATAAATAGTACAAGATAATCAATATATAATTAAGTAAATGCTTGTCCAAGCTTAGAAATATTTTTATCCATCACTAGATGTAGAAAAGTGTTCATTCATGACTCTTTTTAAAACTGCATTTGTGCAGCTTGAAAATGCTGGGGTTTATTTTTTTTAAGTACAAAGGAAACAATAGTGATTCTACATCAGGCTAAAAAACTATGTGGAGCAAATTAAGACATGTTTTGAGTACCTATCTCGGAAAGAGCAGAAGCCGATTTAGACTGCATTTCCTGTCTTTACAGTCTTAATCTCTTTGATTTTGCCTTTGATTTCAGTATTAGTAGAGGTCAGGTCCTTCTTAGAAAATATCCCTCAGCTGATACACTAAGCTTGAGGCATAAATACCAACCAAGGCAATAAATGGTAGCAAAGTACACCAAGGTCCTTACAAGATGCCAGAAATAAGGTATAGGAAGATGCTATTAAGCCGCTTAGGCACTGAAAGGTGATGTCAAGAGATGTTGCACAACCTCCATCCTCAGATGTTTTTAACACTCAGCTGGAAAGAGCCATGGGCAACTCGGTCTTATGTCAGAGGTCTCCCTGCTTTGGGCAGGAGGAGGCCCATTCAAACCTGAATTTACCTGTGCTCTAAAATTCTGTGCTCACAACGTAGAAATTACAACAAAGGCAAATGTTAGAGAACTGAGAGAAGGTGTGGGAAGGCTGAGAGAATGGAAAGAAAGCATCAGGGCTGCCTCTGGTCACACTGGTTACAGAACCTTCTGGAAGTCAGACTGTCACGAACAAACCGGGTGCTGCACTGTTTTCCCAGAACAAAAACACACCAATGTCCACAGACTCCTATCATGCAGCCATATTCCAGAGAAAGCATTTGGGGATCAGGAGAGCTTTTACTGATGTAGATTAGCTGATGTTCTGTGATGGGACTTGTGGATGGAAGCAAGGGACAGAGGAACAGATTCAGTAGTTAAGAGTAAGTTAGAATAGCTGGGCCAAATAAAAGAGATCCAATATGTGTCAGAGAGAGGAAACTAAAGCAAAAGGAATATGGAAATATGTGATTCAATTAATAATGGGCCTTTAAAGAGGCAGAGGAGCTGTAATATTTCAGAAATGCAAAGTAGGTCCGTGACTGACAAAGCAAAGGAGTGGCTGAACACAGGAGGAGGAAGAGCCACCATGCACCTCCCAGGCAGCAACCTCAGAAAAGACAGGCAAGCAAAGGACCAAGTCAGAACAGAAAAGAGGCAACATCTGTCTTAATTCATAGCCTAACAACAACCTGGTCCTGCTAAGTGTCTGAAACCTTCAGGAGGCTGAGAACTTGTAGCTGTCCATGAATATGGCTCACTACTTGCTATAGGAAGAGCTGGGAAGACATGAACTGGAAGTGAAGGTGTTCTCCTAGATTTCCTTAATATGTTCATATATATTTTTAAAAGACATTAAAAATTATGAAGGAGGTTCATATGGAAATAATTCATATTTCCAGCCTGTATCATACAAAAACTCTGTCTCAAGAAAATTTATCCTTGCACCCTTGAAAGTCTGCAAGGGTTAGTATTTTCTCAGCAGCCTGTTTAACAGCCTGGAAAGCTTTGAAAACAATAATTAGTTTCAAGGTCGACTACCACTTGACCTCGCTGATTTCTATGAATTCCTCAGCAGAGAAGGTATTGGTCAGAGTCTGTAAATGCAGCAGAATCCAACCTCAGCACAAAGAGATAATCTCTCACAGTTTTGCAGTCCAACACCAAAGGAGAAAAGCTGAAAATGAAAGATACATTGATGATTGTAGTCTCGCTCATATCTTTTAAACCACATGATGAAAATTAAGTGTGAGTGAGTTGATTTAAGCAGAATTGTTCTTCTTCTTGAACTTAAAATCATATACATCATAGGAACTGGATCAGGTCAACATGATATCTCACTTTTCTTCAGAGATCATTGATACAACTAAATCTTTAAATCCTTCTCTGTCAAGAGGATGATTAAAGAGATGATATAGTGAATCAAGTTCAAATATATCTAGGTTATGAGGTAATCTCAGTGTAATTTTTATAGTATTCTGAGAGATACTTCCTAAGAAAGCATTTTCTTTGTGATCATCGGGATGCACAGCTGTTAGTGACTTCACTATTTTGTAGAATGAAAGATCCAAGCTGTTGTCTTCAAGACGCTCACAAGCTGAGATATCCGCCTGAGCAGCTTATGCTGAAATGTGTCAAAAATAAAAATAAACATTGTGAAAGATCTAACAGGAATAGCAAGATGAATCATTTCACCCAGCTGGGACCTACCATAGGAAGAAATATTCTGTAGTATTAGAGCATACCAAGGAATGTTTTATTGGTCCATTAATGCACATAACGGGTGCATTGCAAAACACAGAGATGATACAGAGGTGAATGAATTTCAGTGACGGATGAAATGGTCTCACTATACGTAATCCCTGCAGTCTCCTGGGATATTTCTGTGTGAAAGCAGGATATAAATATCATTGACTTTTGTTGCCTTTGCTTTTGGGAGGATAGTGATGTCAACTTCTCTGAGCTATGTGAATTCATCTTCAGACATGTTTTGATGCATTGTTTCCAATGTTAAGGGCAAGAGTTGCCTAAGAAATTTTAGAAATCAAAAAAGGTGAAAAACATAATGTAACACAATGAAATTTCACAGAGCCCACTCTTCATTAATCCACTCCAAACACATTAGCATGAATGATTAGCCAATACTCAGGGTCTTGCTGACTTATTTCTGTTTAGAAAGAGAAACTCATGATGTAGTCAAGTATGGCTTGAATGCAGTCCTTCTTCTTTTTAGGGAATGTATAGAAATTTTTGTTTCCCTCAACACAATAAACATAAATAAGAGGCAATTTTTTCTTCCAGCACTCCAAGATAGCTCAGTTTTCTGGCTTCTACTCAGGGCCATTGTACCAGTGCATCTCAAATTGCTAGTTGTTTCTTCCTTTCTTGTTTCTTCCCAACAGACAAAACTCAGAAGGGAAGTTGCTGCATTGCAGCACCAGCCCCAGAAGCCCACGGATACTGTGGCTCAGCTTCTGTTCATCCTGCTCTAAAGCACCTGATAATGTTCCTTCCATTTCACCTATCCTACTCTGCATGAAGCAAAAATGCTTTTTATTGTGATTAGTACACCCATTAACCTCTCAAGATATTCAAGGTCTTTCTTTGCCTATCAGCAACTATGCCTGCTGGTAGGCATCAGCCTTCTTTAGCCTAACAGGTTCATGTGGAAGCTGCAATCTTCAGAGGGCTGGTGACCAGGAATTTCTGACAGTGAGCTAAACAGAAAAGTACCCTATGGCAGAAATCCTACTGTACTTTCAGGAGCAATTAATTCTTTTTTAAAAAAATACCTGTTCAGCACTGTGTTATAGCTTCAATAGTGGCAACTGATAGCCTGAAGTGAAGAGGATGACTTGATTTTGACCTGTTCTGTTTCTTGGATTGTGTGGAAGTTTCTCAAAGAAGGAAGTTTGCAGTCTTCACCATCATCATGGTGCGCAGGCTTCATATCAGCACCTTTTGTAGAAAGTCTTTTGGGGGTCAGGTTTACTTTATATTGGAAGTTCTCACTCTCCTAAACACTTGATTTCATTTTTGCTTTCTGTTATTCCACATTAAGTAGAGACAATCTAAAAGTTTCTTACTGAGGAGACCTCTTTCTGCACCATAGCTGGAAAAAAAACCAGAATGGTTAGTCTGGCTCCATGCATGTGTCTCACTGGATCTGGTCCAGAACCAAAGAGGAAACTGAGAGGGGTAAAGTCACCTGAAACTAATGGGTTTAGCAAAAAGGGCCTTGCTCATGCACTTCTATCAGAGCTGCTACTGCTATATTCCACATTTCACAGTTACCCTAAGAAGTTGTGGATGACAGTTAGCAATCATAGTTTTCCCCCCGATTTTTCAGACATGGAAAGAATAATGCACAGAGAAACTAGAAGGAATAAAAAAATCAGAGAGAAATAAAACATGGCCAGAGGAGAAAGTGGAGCTATAATTTTTGTTACTTACTGCACCTGCTTGCTCAGTCATCTTCCTATCAATTTTTATTTTCAGCTGCTGAAGCACGGCTTTTGATGTTCAGAACCACAGGACTGAATGCCAGACAGCAAAGTGATATTTCTTTGGGGGAAAAAAAAAAAACCAATAAATCAACATAAAAGTAACATGCATTTATCTGGTACTTTTCCTGGGGCATTTCTGAGAAGAAGAAACATTCAGATGCTGAAGCCAACTCAGCAGTGGTTGAGAGAAAGCTAGAAAGTGGATCTGAAAACCCGAAGAAACTACTGTCTCAGATCCTTTATCTGTTTGAGATCCTTTGACTGTCTTCTTGCTGTACAGTAGCCAAAGGATCAAGTAATTTGTTTAAGTCTGTAATGATGAAGACAGAGATCAGAAATCTGCTTCAGATGTGGAAGTTCAGTACGTGTTAGAGTAAGGCTGTGCCTTTGCCCTGGCAGATGCAGCTCCCGCTGCCGAATAAAAACCTACTTTCTTGTTCTTTAAACTTCTCCCTGAACAGCCGCGTGTTTTTGCCAATAATCCCTCTAGACTCAGAACAGAAAGCCAGAGTATTTGATAGCTTTGGACAAATCTTGCCCAGAAGTATGGACTCAAAGCCGTTTCTGGGAGGGTGATCAGAGTAGTCTTGTTGTGACATAGCACTGACGTCCTTCTTGGCCACCCCAATTCCAGATGGCCAGGTCAGCATGGAGAAAATTCATCTGGCCAGATAATTCCCCTTGTTTTCTGAGTTTCCGAAGATCAGTAGTCCTACTTCACTGGGTTTTGTGGGTAAGAAAACTAAGGCATGTGGAAGAGACATGTTTGAGGCCATCTGACAGGCAGCATTTGCTGAATAGCTTGCAGAGTGTATCAGTCCGACTTACAGTTGCGAGAAAAAGTATGTGAACCTTTTGGAATTTCATGATGTTCTGAATTCATTTGTCATAAAATATGATCTAACCATCATCTAAGACAAGAGTATTGATGAATATAATGTGCCTAAAATAAGAAGACAAAACCAATTCTGATCCTCCATGTCTTTACTGAACACACTCATTCAGCATTCAAAATTCTCTGATCAGTTGTCCATGGAGCCTGAGTAAGAGGAAGTTTAGCTTTATCCCTTACAGATAGAAGTAGATGGTTCAGAAAAGCCATCTTTAGTAATAAGACATGTAGAAGTGTAATAGCCCATCCCATCCAGAACACATTGTTAAATTTAGAAACTTGCAAATTCAGAAATAGCCAAAGCTGCTGCTGCCACTGATGTAAAACATCACTTGATTTCATTCGGGTGGAAAGGGAGAGGAACGAAGAGAATGTAAAGGCTGCAAAACGTAATCTCTAGGCAGATAGTTCAAAGACAGTTATTTCTTGCCAGAAAGGCAAATGATATTTTAATTTTACATCCAAGCCACAGTAAGCTTTGTAGTAAGATGAACCGGAGTTTTATTACTTGCTGCACACCATAGTTTGGTTTGGAATTTCAGAAGGAAAATGCCCTCTTTTACTATTTTTTTAGTGTTTTGCAGTTTTGCCATAACTGCTGATGTCAGGGTTGCACAGATTAGTTTGTTGAATAAGTACTACCTGGTTTTTTTGAAATAAATGTGTTATACACAGACCTGAGTGATGTAGAAATATTAACCATGCAAAACTACCCTGATAAGCTTTAACTCAAAGTAACCACTCTGAATCCAAATTATGAAGAAAGACTTGGAGACAAGTCAGCATAAATCACATGGCACAGGGAAGCATGCTGAGGAATGTAAGAAATTTGTGTACAAATACACTTTCCAGCATTCATAGAGAGCCAGGACATCCAGCTTATCAGAAATATCAATTGTTTTCTGCGATATACGTAAAAAACTAAACAAGAACAAAGTGACATTTTATGAAATGCCAGTATTTTTTTACTAGGAGGTTGGAACTCTTCAGAAGAGATCTCCTTCATGCACTTCAGATCACATTTTGACTGCAAATGCACTGTGTTTGCTGAAGAACAGTAGGTTTTAGGTTTCTATAAAGAATTTTTGGGTTTTTTTACGTTGCACAATACAAAGAAGGTAGATCTAAAAATTTGCCACCTCAGTTTTCTGCTGCTTGTCTCATCGTATTGTTGCACTTCAGTTTCAGGGACTTTGAAATCTTTAAAGACTATAGAGCTGGAGCCTGCCGTGTGTAAAAGGCATGAGCTTTTCTCCACCTCAGAGGTGGCAGCTGCCAGGAAAAGGCTAATAGCTTTTTGCAAGTAAAGAAAAGCCTCTGATGTTTTCTCTTCTAAGAAACTAGAACTGAAGCTGCCCATAATCAAGCATAGGGTTGTTGTTTTGGTTTGTTTGTTTGTTTGGGTTTTGTTTGTTGTGTTGTTGTTGTTTTTTTTTCCATGGGTTTTGTGGAAGAAAAGCCCACAGTTTGCTGGAAGTTGACTTTGCACCAGTTACTTATCATGCTGAGGATGAGGATCTTTCCCTGTCCCCAGTGACTATCTTTCTCTATTCCAACCGTGACTGTCTCAACAGCAGAGGCAGCAGGAGGGAATGTGTGCTTTGATTCAGCCCCTGCAAATCACAGGGCGGCTCAGACTGCCAATTTGTGTGATTTTGCAGGAAAATGCACTGAAGGTGAGGAGGAGGGCACATGCTCTGCCTGCAGACACTCACTGCGGGGCAATTCCTCGCAGCAGTGGGAAGTGATGTCTGAAACCACGCCAAGCATTGGCTCAGTGAGTGCAAGGTAAGAGCCTTTGGCTGTTCTCTTCTTTTAGTTTAAATAAACCAGCATAATTTTTCTAGGCAAATTAAGATCTACGTCCATTAAAATCTAGTAATGGGAACGCTGGAACTGGTTTCCAGCACAGTGCTGTCACTTTTTGCATTTGCTGGTGCAAAGCAGGAGAAACGGGACAGAAGTATGTGGTGCATCTCACTCATGTAATTTATTTACTTTCTTCTCCCTTACATGCTTTCAGAGTCATGTCATGTAAGAACATTTTTACTGCTTTTGCATTATGTAATGTCCATTTTTCTTCTTTGGCAGGCTGTTATAACAGTGAAGGTCTGCAGAGCCTAGTCCGTGTTCCTCTGACTCAGACTTCAGGTGAGGTCTCATCCAGTCTCACCTAAAGGTCAGCCCAGTTTGTCCCATGGCTTTCTGAGGAAGAAAGCTTCTCATCGGTTTGCCAGCATGAATAATTGCAAAATATATCTAGCTATATGAACTGAAAAATTTAAAGAGACCCTTATAGCTTTTATCCTGTAATTGCAATAACAGTGATGCCATACGGCTATTACTGAACATCTCTGTATTTTAATATATCAAGGCCTTTCTCCAGGGTGTGTTATAAAACCACCCAGAGATATTACAGGAATAGTTGTCTACTGCTGATTCTTAATTGTTAAGGGTAAACACTTCTCTTCAGGAAAGGACTTTAAACCGAAACATTTTTATTTCCTCCAGGCATCTCACTACACCTAAGAGCTATTCACAGTCTGGTAATGTTCTTTTTTCTGAAAACAAAATTTAACACTATCTTTGGGCTACATACCTAAAGAATTTTCCTTTCCTACTAAAAAGCACCTGTGCTTCTCTTCCTTAATTTAACTCACTCTCTCCAGCTGAGACTGTTCCTCATGTTTAGCTGTTCAGCAACTGGAATTGGTTCTGGTAAGAAGAGAGTTTCTTTGTTGGTTTATTTTTGTTTAATTTCGGTTCAGTCAGACTTATGAGGAGTCTATGGATAAAAAAAGTACTTTCTGTAACTTGTCAAGAGTCAGAGGTTGTAAACTGACCAGTAGCTGGGCATCTTCATCTCTTATATTAAAAGACAGAAGTGGCCTTTGTATAAATAACATTTTTTTAAAAAAAGGCAACAATTTAATTCTTACTACATGAATCTTTATTTCTCTTTGAGGTGCAAAATACATTTCTAGAAAACTAAATTCAAGTCCCCGGTTTTACAGACTGATCATTGTGCGAGAGCCTATAAGGGGTATGTTTCCTGTGCAAATCGATGTTTATATACTCAAAATGGTATATAAGCTGACTCTGTGAACAACTTGCGGAAAGTTTCAGGCTTCCAGTTGTGTAAATGCTTCTTTGAGTTATAACTGTATGCTTTTCCCTGGTTATTTAAATCCTTGATCATGGAAAGCAATAATACAACACTGCAGTAGATTATGAAAAATGACAAAACAACAAGAAAGGCTGAGACAATCCTTTCCAGACTGGAAAGATATTCTGAACAGTATTGATAATTTCAAATTATTTTTGATAACTTTTTATATGTTTACTATAAGCCTTAGAGGAACTGCTACAGACATTGGGTATGCAAGTACCATTTACAAAAAGTCATGCAGGGTTTCTCATTTTCCCCCTCTCCCCCCAAAAGAAACACTATACAATGGGAGCTGTGCTTCTCACAGTAAACAAGCAATATTGCCTTTCAGTTTAGAGATAAGTTGGGGTGTGTCTCATATCCCACAACACATCAAATCCATTCATTTCTTCTGTTTACGCATCTATGTTGCTTTTTCTTTCTTCCTTACCTTTCAATGTTTTGTCCTTACCTGGTTTCATAAGCTCACCTGCATCAGTAGTCATGAATACTCACCTCTCCCACTTCAACAGTAAGTTTTGTGCTCTTGCAGGGCTTTTTATTCTTTTGCTGCTCTTAAAAGTTCACTTCTTATTTAGTCTTGCCATTCATGCACATCTCTTCCACTGCTTTCAGAAGTTTTAATTCCCTTGTCAACTTCTACTGCCACCCTATTTCTTTTCTTACTTCATCGCTAGACTTTTTGGGTTTTTTATTTTTCTTACTACTTGTTCTAGACTCAGGTCCACGCACTCTGGCTTTCTTCCCATCTTTGCACTAAAGGTCTGTTTTCTACAGCTCTGTTTTAGTTAAATTCCACATCTCCTGTTTGCCTACTTCCTCTTGTCTTCCCACTTTATCTGCCTTTTACTAAACCTTCATCTCTGAGATTATTTTAGACGTATTTTCTGCCTTCAGTGCATCAAAGTAATACTCAGAATTAATAGAAGTCATGTAGGGATTTTGTACTAGGTTGTTGGGTTGTAATTTTTTTGTATAGTGGGGGTTTTCGATGTGGAGTTTTTGGTTTGGTTTTCTTCGGAATGTGTAGTAGAGCTAGACCCCACGATATTAGAAATGCTGCTACATGAATATCAACAGAAGGCACTGGAAGGAGTTTAAAATGGGATCCCCTTTGCCCCACAAGCCAGCCAAAATGAAAACAACACATAGAATCATAGAATAGTTTCAGCTGGAAGAGATCTTGAAGATCATCAAGTCCAGCCTTTGTGCCAGCCCTATCAACCCACTAAATGATGTCCCCCAATGCAACATCCACTCATCTCTTAAATACTTCCAGGGACAGTGACTCAACAATCTTCCTGGGCAGCCTGTTCCAATGGCTGACAACCCTTTCAGTATAGAAATTCTTCCTAATATCTAACCTGAAACTCCCCTGGCGCAATTTAAATCCATTTCCCCTTGTCCTGTCACTCTGCACTAGTGGAGAATAGACCAACCCTCGCCTCTCTACAACCTCCCTTCAGGTAGCTGTAGAGAGCGATGAAGTCTCCCCTCAATCTCCTCTTCTCTAGGCAAAACAGCCCCAGATCGCTCAGCCGTTTCTCATACAACTTGTGTTCTAAGCCCTCCCCAAGTTTGGCCGCCCGCCTCTGTACCCTCTCCAGCACCTCGATGGCCCTCTTGTAGTGGGGGGCCCAAAACTGGACGCCGTACTCAAGGTGGGGCCTCACCAAAGCTGAGTGCAGGGGCATGATCACCTCCCTGCTCCTGCTGACAACACCATGCCTGATAGAGGCCAGGATGCCGTTGGCCTTCTTGGCCACCTGGGCACACTGCTGGCTCATGGTCAGCTGGCTGTGCATCAACACCTCCAAGTCCCTCTCTGCCTGGCAGCTCTCCAGCCACTCCTCCCCAAGCCTGTAGCACTGCTGCGGGTTGTTGTGGCCAAAGTACAGGACCCAACATTTGGCCTTATTGAATTTCATTGAGATGGCCTTGGCCCAGTGATCCAGCCTATCTAGACCCCTCTGGAGAGCCTCTCTGCCCTCAGGCAGATGGACACTTCCACCCATTTTAGTGTTGTCTGCAAACTTACTGAGGGTGCACTCCATCCCCTCACCCAAATCATTGATGAAGATGTTATACATGAGTGGCCCCAGTACTGAGCCCTGGGGGACACCACTCATGACCAGTAGCCAACTGGATTTAACTCCATTGACTACAACTCTCTGGACTCAGCCATTAACCAGTTTTTCACCCAGCGAAGCATATGCCCATCCAAGCCAAGAGCCGGATTTTGAAAATTTCCTAACTAAAAGTAAATAAGTGAATATTAAATTGAGGAATTCTGAGTAGCAGCTGCCTCTGTCAGAGATAAACTGCAACAAACCTGGGGCTTTGTGCACCTAGGACATCTTGAATACTGGAGGCAGGGGCCATCAAGAAAGGAAGCAAGAGAATCATCTTGAGGGTAAGGAGAGGAAGAGAATCCTTGAAGTGTGGAGCTTGCCTGAGCAGCAGATGTAGGTTTATCTGAGATGCTGAACTACCTGCTGTTTGCTTTTCGTACTCTGCTCAAGGAACTTGCACTTTGTGCTTGTTTTCTGTAAATAAACAAGATTACACCAAATGATATACCTGACTTCTAGAATCTATTTTTCATCTTAACAGGAACATCTTTGCCAGGCCGTATTGGCTAACTGCTTCAGCAAAGTGGGTAATAGTATGAATTTGTAGTGCAAATTTAAAGGAAGTGACAAAGTTGATTTGAAAGATAGAGTGCTGTAGATGACACCTGTAAATCAGTTCTCTATGTTCCCATGGCAGTAAAAACTAACCTGTCAACAGTTAGATATTTAATAGTTCTCAACAATATAGTAAAATATAAAATGTCTAGAGCCCCTCTTGAGGTTGGGCTTCCTATCCTAAAGAAATTGTAAACAGGAGAGGAATGCTGTTCATGTATAATAAAAAGGGCAATTTTTAAATTAGTCTATAAGAAAAATTATTCATGGAGCTTTGAACTAACATGGTGTTGCCTGAAAGTACTGTCACGTTTCTCTTGTGACTTTCTCATGTTTAACAAATTAATACATCATCATGAAGAATTTTACAAGGAAAATACTGAAATTCAAGCTCATTAGTGTTGCAGCAAGTTGACTTTTTTTGTCACACAAAATCATGTTTGTGTATGTCCAGGAAGAAAATTGCTCTGTCTTGTCCTTAAGCAGTAAGCATGGTAGAGTCTAAATAACAGTGACCAACCAGACTTTACAAGGTGCTAATATCTTCTCCTGTTGACACTGGTCAGGTGATGCATGTCATTGCTATTCTGTCACAATGAGTACTGTCTGAAAATTGGAATATTTTTTCAGAAGTTCAGGCATTTTGAACAAAAAAAGCGCACTTTATAATAGTTTAATTAAAGTATTGCATTTCAATGAATCAAAAAAGTTTTATTCTTTCAAGAAATGCTGTATTTTTTTAAAGGTATTTTGAACAATAAGGTATCTAAGACAGAATGGCTCAGCTCAATCAAGATGTCATTTTTCTAAAACATACTTTCATCACAAAATGATACATTCTCATAAAATGATCTCCAAGCAACTGTATTTTTCAGTTAAAGAGTAAAACATGTTGTGACACTATGATAATTTAAAGTCTCCTATAAACAATCCATTTAGTTGCAGACATTCCCATAGAGACCTCTCGCTTCCACTTGATTTCAGTCTGGTCCCTTTGAATTGTGAATAATTGCCAATTATATCAAGTAATTATTTACCCATTCCCCTTAGCAACAAATGGTGGTACTTATGATTGCTCTGCACAAGCAAGATGTCCAGCTCCATAGTCACTGTCTTTTATTATATATAGCTATGAATGTGGATAGGCAAGAAATGCTAACTTTGCGTTTTATTAAAGGGAAATATTCACTGTAAAGGAAACAGGACCTTTCAGATCATTAGTGTTAAATGGTGCCTTTGAGCAAGGATGAAAAAAGAGTGAACAAGTTTTCCAGGACTTCATCTTTTGTTATAAGCAATAATAACAAAATCTCAGGATAAGTTGATAATGTTTTCTCCTGCTGACTATTGTTTGTTGGTTTTATTTTTTGTTAATACAAAGAAGTTTTATATAACCTTGCACCTCCCTTCATTTTAAGCAGGAAAATAATTCCTTTTCTTTAAAATCCCAGATTTTCTGTTCTTTTGCAATACTGTGCTAGAAAATACTGCTGGAAGCAATTAGCAACAACTGAAGAAATCGCTTCATTCTGACAAGAGATGAATGAGTTGCTATCTACACATCTCATTAAAAGCTAATCTGAAAAGGCACCGTTGAAAGAATTTTGCAGTATTTCATCAGCCACCTTTTGTTGCTTTGTTGTACCTTTTGTTGCCTTTGACAGGCTTGAGAGGCAGGCCCATGCAAACCTCATCAAGTTCAAGAAAGCCAAGTACAAGGTCTTGAACATGGGTCAGGGCAATCCGAATCACAAATACAGACTGGGCAGAAAATGGAATGAGAGCAGCCCTGCAGAAAAGGACTTGGGGATGTTGGTTGACAAGCTCAGCGTGACCCGGAAATGTGCTCTTGCAGCCTAGAAAGCAAATCCAACCCTGGGCTGCAACAAAACAAGCATGGCCAACAGGTCAAGGGAAGTGATTCTCCCCCTCTACTCTGCTCTCATGAGACTCCACCTGCAGTTCTGTGTTCAGCTCTGAGGCCCCCAACATAAAAAGGAGATGGACCTATTGGAGCCAGTCCAGAGGAGGACCACAAAGATGACCAGGGAGCTGGAGCAACTCTCCTGTGAGGACAGACTGAAAGACTTGAGGCAGTTTAGCCTGGAGAAGAGAAGGCTTCAGGGAGACCTTCAGTACTTAAAAAGGGCCTACCAGAAAGCTGGAGAGGGACTCGTTATCAAGGAGCATAGTGATAGGATGAGGGTGATGGTTTCAAGCTGAGAGAGGGTAGATTTACATATTAGGAAAAAATTCTTTTCTGTGAGGGTGGTGAGACACTGGAACAGGTTGTCCAGAGAAGCTGTGGAAGCCACCTCCCTGGAAGTGTTCCAGGCCATGTTGGCTGGGACTTTGACCAACCTGGTCTACTTGGGCTTTTGACCAACCTGGTCTCTGGGGAGGTGTCCCTGCCAATGGCAGGGGGATTTGACCTAGATGATCTTTTGAAGTCCCTTCCAGCCCAAACCATTCTGTGATTCCATGATTCTGCCTTTATGCTCTGGTCAAAGAACCTCTGGTGACCTGACCTTAGAGCCCTAAAAATCCACCCATGAAGACTGTTCTCTTCTGTAAGAGATGTTAAGAACTTGTTACTTCCCTGTGGTGTTTGCTCTGTGACATGCAATTTGAGCATCTGAGCTTTCTGCCCATGGCTTGTGAGGATCAGTGTCTTTTTAGGATCTCACTTTGAAGACAGCAGGTAAAGTAAAATTGCAGACTTGTCATAGCTGTATTGGTTACAGATTCTAATATTTGCACTAATAAAAGACAATTAAACACAGCAAGGAGTACTCGCAAGTGGCTGATAAATGCTATTTCCCAAAGCTTAAAAGAAAACAGATGCCTCCGGTCCCTGATATCGTATAGAAAGACTAAATATCTTCTGATACAGGGAATTTTGCTTGTACTGCTTTTTTTTTTTTTATTTTATTTCCTCATCTTAGTTAGAAATTTAATTTCACAGATTTGGATCTCTCCATACTGCTGTATTAGGGGTGTAACTGGTTAAAGCCTGCACATAGCAGTTATGGGTTAATAACAGATTAATCTGATGCTGAATAACTTCCTTGAAAACAGAATATCCTAAGACACACCACTGTGCCTGTAAGTGTCAGGTGAAGGTTATTTTTAGATTTTTGGATTTTTTTGCCCTGTAGTACTGGATTTAATCAGCCAGGGCTGATTGGATTAAGCAGCTGTTTACTGTGAGAATAAAACACAGAACTGAAATATTGTTCAAGTCAAGTAGGACAGGATGCTCCTTTTTCTTTTTATATCATAGGATGAGTAGTGAAGACCCCCAAAAAATAGTACTCACAAATACAAAACACTTCAATGAAGTAATTTTACTGTTGAAAGTGCTTGTTGCTGTTGTTTTATACTGCTTACTCCCTCCAGAATTTCTACTTAACTGCAAATTCAGAATTGTTTATGCTGAGAATGAAAAAAAGGCAGTTTTGAGATGCCTGCATCTCTTGCAGACCCAGAGCATCATCCAGCTCCTCGTGTTGTTCTCTAGTTCTAGGCGTAGTCCTTAGCAGTGTCGCTGAAATGATGCCTTCATCCTTGCACAGCTGAGAACTGCTCACCCTCCGGCTTAGGGTGCCAAGGTTCTTCTTGTCTGCTGGGAAGTTTGTTCTCCATATTTACATCCCCATTCCTGATAAATGTCTGCAGGCTTGTCAGATGCTGATGCCAACACCTGCCCCACTGCCAGGAAGAGACATGGCAGATCTCTGCCTTCTCCGTTCATAGGTTCCCCAGGGATGACAGTGTGGAGGAAGGGATGTCCTCTGATGGCAAATGTCTGGGTGAGGAGAGATAGTAAATTTTGTGGCTTCTGCACAGGTAACATAGACGGACTTCTATTTTGTTACAAAACTTATGCTTGCTGTAGCTTGGACTGTTGCTTTTGCAAGCACAAGGTAGGCTGTATATTTTTTAAATACTTCTTGACTATTGCGTATTGTCATTTTTTTTAAAAAAAAAAAAGTAATCAGATATGCAGTTTTTAATGCTTCTTGACCAGTTGTTCTGGGTCATGAGAAAGTTAACAGTTCTGTTCCTTATGCTGCAGCTCGAGATTCTAGCATATTCCATGACCTGTTTTTTCAATTAAATATATGACCTTAAATGGTGAGAAAATTATATGTTTATCAGGAAATCTCAAGATTTGCTGTACACCAATCCAGAATCAGAACAATTTTTCTTCTTTACCAGTGACAACTCTCATCAATCTTTTGCAGATAGACAAATGAAAACCTAAGTTATAATCTATGCATAATATTAGAGCCTCAGGTTACTAGCAAAAAAATTTTTGCATTCAGCTAACTGAAACTCTGGTTCTCCTTCACCAGCAGAAGCTTTTTTCTCTGCTGCACCCATGATGCTGGCAAATCCAAAAGCTAAGATCTAGCCTTGGGGGTTGTTTCTGCTACTGCTTTTGAAATGAGAGTGCTAAAGAACATTTGTGTTCCATGTGGTCACAAAAACCGTCAAAAACCGAGATTTGTACAGAAACAGCAGCACTGGGTTCAAACAGCTTCATCATCCTGTTTTACGAATCTGTTTATTCCTGCTCAGAAGTTGCAGGCACAATTGACGCTCTCTTCCTATATGTCCTTTTTCATATGTTTTAAAATAAATCTTTGACACACTTAACAAAACCACCAATGGCTACTGTGCCATCATCAAGGTTTCCATTTCCTAGCAGACACTTTGAATTGAAGGATCTTCAGCACATCTGAAAATTCCTCGTTTCTTCTGTAAAAGGTGTTAGCAGTTTCACTCTTCCATCTTTCTCTCTCTCTCTGTCTCTCTCAGAGTTTGTTGGGTTTTTTTTTCCTGGCTGCAGCTGCTCTGTCCTGGGCCCTTTTTGCATTTTCTAATAACTATTGCAGAGCCTCTTTGATCTGGCTCTGCAGAAAAAGTTTTCTCTGCCTTGTCATTTATTTGCCCACTCATATGAAATCCTAGTGAGTAAAAGATGTGGAATAATGCTTCACTCAGAAAGAAACTGTTAGTGTTCCTACTCTGCACGCTGTTAGAAAAAATATCATCTATTTTAATAACAACACAAGTGATTCCAGTAGATATTACTGTAGCTAAAATGCCTGCAGTAACAGACCTAATATGCCATTTATTGCCCTTTAACTTAGTTCTTGTGCTTGAATGACAATAGTCCCACTGTGAAGCAATTGGTATAAGTTGGCCTACTGTGCTATTATATTTTAATGTCCCTTACTACACGCTTTTATACTCCAGCAAATATTGTCACTGTGATACAAAATGTAGTGAAATCGCATTTCTCTCTTTGTAGTTTAAAAAAATCCCCAAACAAACAAAAACAAACCCCCAAAACTAGATTTGGAGTTAAAAATATATAGAGTGTATATATACATATTTTATATATATTTACATTTTTATATTTATAAATGTATAAAATGAGTTTGTTTCTTTTCTCTGCACTGAAGTCAATGAAGCCAGTTAGATTAAATGACAGAATCAAGCTGTGTATGACACAGTGTGGGTATGTGTACTTGCTCTGTATGAACCGCTAAATATCCTGGTGGGATTAATCTGTAATACAACGAACTATCATATAATTTGGAAGAATGATTTTGTTGGTGAAGAAGAACAGCAATTATATGATTAAAATAGCTGGAATCAAAGTTACTGCACAGATAAGCAGCTTATATTTTCCAAAAATGTGATTATTCAGAGAATAATTCATGTGCTATGTAGTGAAACTGTATACATAGACAAATCTCCTTCTGCAGACTGATTCTAGACAAATATTTTCATAATCCATAGGTTTAGGGGAAGTATATGAAAACCAACAGAATTTAACTTTGCAAAAAATGGCTCTGCTTGGAAAACTGGTCTCTCGAGGAGGCTCCCAGGCTGCCTGGACAGGTGTTTCAGTGCAATGACTTGGCAACTTTCAGTGCTTTTATTCTCTTTTCTGCTCTGCTGGTGGGAGTGCAAGGAAGAAGATAATCCATTCTTACGTTTTCTCTTTCAAGTGTACACATAGAATTATAGAATCATAGAATTGTCAGGGTTTGAAGGGACCTTAAAGATCATCTAGTTCCAACCCCCCCGCCATGGGCACGGACATCCTCCACTAGATCAGACAGCTCAGAGCCCCATCCAAACCGGTCTTAAAAACTTCCAGGGAGGGGGCTTCCCCCCCCTCTCTGGGCAACCTGTGCCAGTGTCTCACCACCCTCAGGGTGAAGAACTTCTTCCTAACATCCAATCTGAACCGATCCATCTCTAGCTTTAATCTATTCCCTCTAGTCCTATCACTACCTGACATCCTAAAAAGCCCCTCACCAGCTTTCTTGTAGGCCTCCCTGAGATACTGGAAGGCCACAATGAGGTCTTCTCGGAGCCTTCTTTTCTGCAGACTGAACAGCCCCAACTCTCTCAGTCTGTCTTCGTAGGAGAGGTGCTCCAGCCCTCTGATCATCCTCGTGGCCCTTCTCTGGACACACTCCAGCACGTCCACATCTTTCTTGTGCTGTGGGCTCCAGAACTGGACGCAGTACTGCAGGTGAGGTCTCATGAGAGTGGAGTAGAGGGGAAGAATCACCTCCCTCGACCTGCTGGCCTCGCACCTGTT
Organism: Apaloderma vittatum; assembly: GCF_000703405.1. Taxonomy (NCBI): domain Eukaryota; kingdom Metazoa; phylum Chordata; class Aves; order Trogoniformes; family Trogonidae; genus Apaloderma; species Apaloderma vittatum. Next base: position 86,192 of record NW_009731242.1, on the reverse strand, counting down.
GATGCAGCCTGGGACACGATCGATTTTCTGGGCTGTAAGTGCACACTGATGGCTCATGTTGAGCATCTCGTCCACCAGTAGCCCCAAGTCCTTTTCTTCAGGGCTGCTCTTAAGCCAATCACTGCCCAGCCTATATCGGTGCTTGGGATTGCCTCGACCCAGATGGAGGACCTTGCACTTGGTCTTGTTGAACTTCATGAGGTTGGCCTGGACCCACCTCTCCAGCCTGTCATGGTCCCTCTGGATGGCATCCCTACCCTCCAGGGTGTCAGCTGCCCCACACAGCTTGGAGTTGTCAGCAAACACGCTAAGGGTGCACATATTAGAGTATCTTAGTGAAGGTCATCGTCATCTGAGGAGGGGGAGGGGGGAACTCTAGGGCTACCTGACTTTTCTCAGCTACTTCCTCTTCATATGTACGGAAAAGTTATATTTAACTGGTTGACAAGACTTAGATGTGTGGCAACCCAGCCCAGCAGCAAGATCCTGAAACCTCTGGTGAATGACCACTATGCACATGCATGTTGAGTGTGAAAGACCTGTGAAGAGGGTTCAAGGTGTCATAGTTGTTTCCAGTCCATTGTACATGTGACCTCAGACAGCATATGTGAGGTAAGTGGAAAATATCCAGGATAAGCCAGATGACTGTGCATGCCTGCATTCTTCCTGGGGCGTTAGTCAGCTAGGGAACTTCACAGTGAAACTTTTGTCAAAAAAAACCAATTAAGTTTTATCAAAAGCCACCAGGAGAACAGGATAGAACAAGGAGAAAGTTTTTAGGTATGTTTCTAAGGAGAAAATAATCTGTCCCTTCTGAGACCCACATGAGGAAAAAGTGGCACTGTTGGGTTTGCTGGATACCTGTCAGAGCTGGGTAAAACCATCTGTGGGTTTTGCAGGAAATAAAATATTCGGTTATAAATTCTCACCATCCTTCCTGACAACTGTTTTAAAATTATTTATTAATTTCAGCTTTCATACTAGAATGAGTGTCTTCAGGGATTTTTTCTTCCTCTTCTTGTTCCAGACAGCTGTATTGCTGATATCCTCTTCTACTAATAAACAAGGGTCCAAAAAGCCAGCTTGCTACAAGAGGTAAGAACAGCAAACTAAAAGCTACTGCAGCACTGAAGCTGGAAAGGCTGTGTCTCAGATAATATATTCACGAACAAAAAGTCTACAATGTCTATTTTCAAGAATTAAAACATCAAGCAGTAAATGTATAATTTCTTTTAAAAGCTAAGTTGTTTTCTTTACATATTGTTATAGCATTAAACTGTAGGCCTTATATGGGAAATCACAGAATGGACAAATAAACATTTAGTGGGTTTTTTCTTTAATTGGTGGTAAATTTGCTAAAACATAAAATCAGTTGCATCTTCATTATTTTATTTCTACACATGCACTACAGTGCTAATGTATAATTAAACTACAGTGTGGTTATTGCTTTTTGCATTGCAGAGTAGTAAAAAAGGGTTAGAAACAGATTTCTGTTTGTCAGATGCTGTATTTCTTCCATCTCTAAATGTCAAACTTCCACATCAGGGTCAAAATATACGCAAAACTGATATAATTTGGACTTCTGCTGTGATTTAAAATAAATATAATAGATAATCATCCCTTTCCCATGGAGGAAAAAAAAGGAAAAAGAAGTTGGTAGAAATAATGAAAATGCTGTTTAGTATATTTTACCTTGATTATTACCATTACTAAATAGAAAAATATTGCATGCAGCAATCAGAGTAAAGAAATCCATTTGTTTTCTTGTGAATTATGTATGTCTAGCATTTTATTTAAAAACAGATATGGTAGCTTAGCATGGAAGATAGACCTCCTCTGAGCTCCTCAACCAGACTGATATTTGGAAGACTTACAAGAAAGCGAGGCTTGTAACCTTTTCTGCAAGTGTGACTCTGCTTTGCTACATTTAGTGCCATTGCCCTAAGAAGAGACAGCCTTATGTGTCCTGCTGTCTACAAGCAAGAACTGGAAGAGCTAATAATATAATAATCAGTGTTTGACAAGGAAGGTGGGAGAATAAGGAAGATTTCAATAACTATTAAAATCAAAAGCCTATACTGTCAGGGCATTTCTCACTTTGAATAGTATCTTGCACCAGTGACAGCTCCTCTAACTGGAATTGAAAAAATTGTGTCTTGTCTTCATTCACATTACAGTATATAGGATCTTAATATGACCCAATATAAACCAAAATTTGGCTTGTGCCTTTTGGAAATTTTTAGTAATAAATATTAAATCACTCAACATTTTTAATTGACTTAGGGATTTTAGGAGGAATTAACCTGTTGAGTAAATTACAGCCATCCCTGGAGAGATCCCTAGGTGGGCAAGTAGGAGCAAAATTTTATATTTAAAGCTGTGTATAAGACCAAGAGAGATATCCACGTATGCTGAGAGAGTTGGCTGATGTTGTGGCTGAGCTGCTCTCCATCATCTTTGAAAGATCATGGGGAACAGGAGAGATGCCTGAGGGCTGGGAGAAAGCCGGTATCACTCGTGTCTTCAAAAAGGGAAAGGAGGACCCTGGCAACTACAGGCTGGTCAGCCTCACCTCCATCCCTGGCAAGATGATGGAGCAGCTCATTCTGAAGGCCATCTCTAACCAAATGGAAGAAAAGGTTATCAGGAGTAGCCAAGATGGATTTATTAATGGGAAATCTTGCTTGACTAATCTGATATCCTTCTATGAAGATGTGACCAAAGGGATAGATGAAGGGAGAGCAGTAGATATCATATACCTTGACTTCAGTAAGGCTTTTGATACTGTCCCCCATAACATCCTCGTAGGTAAGCTCAAGAAATGTGGGATAGATGTTTTGACTGTGAGGTGGATTGTGAACTGGCTCAGCAATAGAGTTCAGAGGGTTATGATCAGTGGCACAGAGTCAAGCTGGAGGCCTGTGGCCAGTGGTGTTCCCCAGGGATCAGTAATGGGTCCAGTTTTGTTCAATATCTTCATCAATGACCTGGACGAGGGGATAGAGTGTACCCTCAGCAAGTTTGCTGATGATACAAAGCAGGGAGGGGTGGCTGTCTGTACTGGGTTCAGCTAGGATAGGGTTAAATTTTGCTGGAGGCTAGGAGCTGGGCACAAGGGGTAGCTGAACCAAACTAGCCACTAGCCAAGGGGATATTCGATAACATCATGATATCATGCTCGGGTATATAGAGGGAGCTGGCCAGGGCAGGGGTCTCTCTCTTTTTCACCTCTCTGTCTGAGAGTTTGGCTGCTTCATCGCTGGGTTCTGGGTGGTGAGACATCCATGTTACATATTACTCACATTATATCTGGTTAAACACTACTGTTATTTCGCTGTTATCTTTATCATTTATGCTTCATCATTGAAACAAACTGGTTTTATGTCAACCCCACGAGGCTCTGCCTACTGCTCCTTTGGGGCTCTCCTCCTCACTCTTAGTAGGGTGGAGCGAGCGAGGGAGCGACCCCATGGTTCCTTTGTCTTTCCCTGCCAGTCAGTCGGCTTGAACCATGACACTGACACACAGGAAGGCTGTGCTGCAGTCCAACGAGATCTGGACAGGCCAGAGCTCTGAGCAAAGGCGAACCTCATGAAGTTCAGTAAGGACAAGTGTAGAGTCCTGCATCTGGGGAGAAATATCACCAGGCACCAGTACAGATTAGGGGTTGCCCTGCTGGAAAGCAGCCCCATGGAGAAAGACCTTGGAGTCCTAGTGGGCAGTAAGTTGACTATGGGACAGCAATGTGCCCTTGTGGCCAAAAGCGCCAATGGGATCCTGGGGTGCATTAAGAAGAGTGTGTCCAGCAGGTCTAGGGAGGTTCTCCTCCCCCTCTACTCTGCCCCGGTGAGACCACACCTGGAATACTGTGTCCAGTTCTGGGCTCCCCAGTTCAAGAGCGACTGGGATCTACTGGAGAGAGTCCAACAGAGAGCTACGAGGATGATTAAGGGACTTGAACATCTCTTCTGTGAAGAGAGACTGAGAGAACTGGGGCTGTTTAGCCTTGAAAGGAGATGGCTGAGAGGGAATCTTATTAATGTATATAAATACCTGAGGGGTAAGTGTCAACAGGAAGGGGACAATCTCTTCTCAGTGGTGCCCAGCAATAGAACTAGAAATAATGAGTTTGAGTTAGAACATTCCACCTCAACATGAGGAGAAACTTCTTTACTGTGAGGGTGACAGAGCACTGGCACAGGCTGCCCAGAGAGGTTGTGGAGTCTCCTTCTCTGGACACTTTCTAAACCCGCCTGGATGCATTCCTGTGTGACCTCCCCTAGGGGATCCTGTGTTGGTGCAGGTGTCGGACTAGATGATCTCTAGAGGTCCCTTCCAACCCCTAACATTCAATGATTCTATGATTCTAATTATTGTTTTAATGAGGATTTTATAACATAAGAGCAAATGACTTGAAGACAAACACATTTCTGTCAGAAAACAGGATGGATCTGAATCACAAAATCAGATTCTGTGAACCTGCATCCCAAAGTCAGATGCCAGCTTGTGGGATTTTGATGTAATAAAACTTGTAGAGCAAAGAGTACCCATATGAAGAAAATACCAGTGATACGAAAGGCCAGATGAGGATTAATACAATTAATAGATCACTTTCCACATGTTTGAAACTGAATCGTAGGCAGGCCTAGAATGTTTTGGTAGGAAATTTAGATGGAGCTTGATTCGCCTTGGACAAAAAGACAAAAGATGTAATACAATTCACAGGACGTGATCCAGATTCTCTCCAGCATGGAAACTTAAAAGAATAGGACGTACAAAGAAAAGAGAGATCTCAAGCAGGGAAGGAACATCTAATGAGGAGAATGACATTTTATTTTCCTGCTAAACTCCTTTAGAAAAAGTGTCCATTTACTTCTTGCAAACAGACACTCCTGCTGTATACAGCAGCTCCTTACGCACATTTTACATGAATGAAATATACAGCTGACAATCTGACCTGTGTTATTTTCTAGCCATTCAAGTTCTGGCTGCAGGCTGGCTGAACGGAAAGTTTTTAACTAGAAATAGTGAGAAAACATGGGAGAAAGCTTCCAGAAATCGTTTTCCAGAAAGGACATGTTTAGTTTTGGTGTTGTTCATGTCAGCCCTATCAATTCAAATTTGTTTGTATTTTTTTTTTCTCTGAGATGCTCTTCTTTTGCTTCCTATTTCTAACCCTGCTCACAAGTGGAAGCTAAATGCTCTTATCTCAGTTTAGCTAGTATTTAATGCACATATGAAAACACAGATGTTTAAATATACAAGCTCTTTACAGGTCTCCATTTAAAGTATTTAAAATTTGGTGGTAAGTACTTAATGATTTTTAGAGAAAATAACCTTGATTATGCATTACAATGACTAATAGCTCTTTCACAAAGGGTATTTTTTTCTTTTGTGTACTATTTTAGTTATAAGCTTTAAAGGTAAAATACTAAAAGGCCAATTCAGTTTACATAATGAACTGTCTGTTAAATTTCTGCTTAAAATTTTATGATACTGCAGTTTACTAACAATGAAAAAATTTAACGCCTAGTGTATGGTCCCTACTGTTGCCTTCCTTTATTATCCTGGCCCTCTAACAGACCACATCAAAAATATCATATAGCAACCAAACTAGAATTGCTGGTAATAGTGGCTTAATTTGACTGAAGGTGGCACACACTGTCCCTTCTCACAGTAGGTTTATTCATCTATAAGTTGGTTTATAGGCTGTTTAACTAGGGATACTTCATATTTATAGACTTCTGGACTTAGCATTCTCTTTGACTACCAAGTGCTAAATTGTGCTATTCAAACTGAAACGCAGAAGAAATTCAGTGAAGTGGGAACAAGCCAGGTGACCCAGAGCAACTGGAGCTATCCAGGAGGGCAGTGGATAACTTGGGTAGGATAACAGGAGCAGAGTAATTACTGAAGTGTGCTAAGGAGCGGTAAAGATTATATGGTCCTAAGAAAGAATGAAACTTGTGAAATCTATCTTTTGACAAAAAGAAGGAAAGCTTTTTATGCATCCTAACATATTTGAAACAGATGTCAACCATACAAGGCCAGACATCTTGTGCAATATTTAATGTGAGAACAAATTATAACAGAAATCAGGGGCCTCAACCTGAGAAAATGATTATCAGAAAGCCTTTTTTTTTTGGTACATAAAAAGCAAATGCAGGTTTGGCAGTCTGAGGAGGACAACCGAAATGGGCCATGTATTTTGAGGGGAGGAAACAAGAAATATTAATGCATTGAATAAGTACATCTTACAACTCCTGCAAGCATATGGAAGTAGAACAAGAAAAAAATCTAAATAATGAATCAAAGTTTGTTTAGAAGAATAGAAGAATAAGGATGAAAACTTGTGCTGGATAAGGGAAAAACAATAGAATTAAACAGTGTCCGGTGTTTAGACAGACTGTGATTGGAAGAAGTAAAAATATCTGCTAGAAAAGTCAGTAGAGAAAGGCTGGATGCATCTAAAACTAAACTGATGATGCAGTCTTGTACAACAAGTAAAAGGATGGCTTTTCGTGAAATTGACAGAAAGAATTACATGTGAGAACTGAAACATCAGCTTAATGAATAGTGAAATATTTTATAATTTGTAAAATGAACCTTGTTGCATAGCTTGTCTGCTGACAGCAACAAAGGCATTGGAGAGAAGTTAGTTGTGGTAAAATAGAGACTGTTTCAAGAAGAGAGCAAGAGAATAATTCCTAAGGTAAATGTGTATGAAGCTATGTCAAAAAAAACAAACAAACAAGCAAGCTGTATCAAAAGTTTGTTTGATGAAACAAGAGTGATAGGTTTCTGAACAATTACTTCTGCTATCTATAAGCAGCATCAGAAGAAAGCTATGGCTTTTGGAGATGAAATCTCAGTGCTAATGTCTGTGTATGCTTAATGCGACATATTAAATGTTGTTATGATGGATAAAAGAGTACATTTCAATTGTTATGAAATGAAATTGTTTTCAGAGGAATATCAGCATCAGTATGTAAATTCAGGTCTAGGGCGTCCAAGCTCAATGGTGTTATGGAAAGTGCTGTAGAAACTGACAGAAGAATTCTTTCAGAAGCTGAAAAATCAGATTCCTATTTGGAATCCTATATGGATTCCTGAATTTCAGGGCAAGGTCCTTTAAATTTGATCTGTCACCATCTGAAATGTGGTTTGACAGAAAGCTTAGAGCCACTTGATTGTATAACCTCTTCTTTTAACTTAGAGTTAAGTTAGAAAAAGAAAAAAAGCAGGAAGTGTACTTGGGGAATGGAAACCATCATACAGCCTATACATCTGCAAGAAAATGTATGTGATTGACAGATAGGAGCTAACAAGACGTTAATCTTTAGTGAAGCTATTCCAATGAGGTTGTTATTTGAACATATAGGATAAACTGGAGATAACTGTTCAGAAAAAAAAAATGAAGGAGCAAGAGATAATTCTGAAAATGCAAGTGTAGAAGCAGAAGCATCTGTGGAGAACTTGGTGAAAGAATTCACAGTGTTGTAGTAGTTGAAGAGACAAATAGGGGAAGAATTGCAGAGATTCTTTCAGGAGACCAGAGGAATGATACAAAAAGACTTTTTGCAACAAACAGTTGCCAAAGAACCTCTTCCAGGTAAGCAGCAATAAGAGGCAGCTGATACATAATTTGTCTTGTATGCAGCTTTGAACATATCCTATGAGAAGAGGAAAGGAATAGTGATACTTGGAGCAAGCTGCAACCACAGACAAGTGTCAGGTTACCAGTGGCATTCATGGCCAGGCCAACAGAAAATGAAATAATGGAATAATTGTTAAAGGTTGCTGGGGAGACTCCATGGTTAGAAACAGCTTACAGAGAGGTTACACAAACACCTGTCAGGAATGATGTAGGAATAGCTGTCTTGCTCTGGCCAAGGGGCTGGCCTAAAAGACCCCCTGAGCTTTCTAGCTCACTTGGGGGATCCATTAGAGTAGCAAAGGTATGCAACTGTGTTTGGGGCAGGAGATGGTGGGTGGATGGCCATGCCAAAGCTGAGGCTGGGGACACCATGGTCATTCAGAGACAGAACTGATCTTCCTGTACAAGCCTCTAGGAAGACAATTTTTATGGGTGCATGCACAGCTTCTTGGGCCACAAACTGAGAAATTTCTGGTACCCCAGCCTGCAACTAATGGACATAGCTCTAACTTAGGACATTTCAGGTCTTCTAATACTTTTTTTCTGAGAGGAAAGTTTTCTCATAAGTGGATTTTCCTAATTAGGGTATCCTATAATACCAAAGAGATGGTAGGGTTTGTTCTCTTTGCTGCATCCCAGGGCTACTGTACTAACCAATAACTATGGGAGATACACGAGAATGATGTGTTATGTACACAAGGCAACGTAAGTGCATTTTAAGCCTGGAGATATTTTTTCATAAACTCTAATCTTGCACATCTTCTCCAGGAATATTTTCTTGTGTTAGAATGACTGGAATCATGTTATAAGGAGTGAAAATGTAACAGAAACCTTTTTCAAAGTATCAAGGATACTCTGAAAACATCAGTGTTCATTAAATGTTATCAAGCATTTTATTCAGAAGGCACAATGCAGAAAGCTCCTGCTGCGCAAGGCTCTATATATACTCAAAGGAGAGAATTCACACCCTACAAGCTCACACTCCAGGGAAGACAGACAAAAGGTGAGTAGGAGGAAGCATTTTTATTCCCGTTTTACAAAAAGGGTGTGGGGAGGTAAATCACTTCTTGGGGTCATGCAAAAACCATATAATAACATGAGGTCATGTAAGGACTGATTCGGTACCTCCCATTAGAGCATCCTTTCTTTCTTAAGGTGCTGCATGACTCTGTGATGTAAAAAAATAAGACGAATTTTCTAAGGTCTTTTTCCCATATGAATAAGAGTCTTTATTTAACAGAGTTGGATATAGTGTTAGATGCAAACCTGTGATCAGTTAAAATTCGCTGCAGATCCAGATGACCTAAAACTCAGCCCACGAGAGGCCATGCCATGTTCCTCCATATTTTGGGAATAGGTGGTGTGTGGAACCAGACTGGGCAAAAAGAACAGGTAATTTGGCATTCAGCTACTCACCATCACTGTGTGGGCCTGAGTGTGTTGCACTTGATTTACAGACTGCCAGCCATGTAAATGTAGTAATGAGAAGAGGAAGGTATTGAGAATGTTCCTTTTTGAGGGATGTTTCCTGTGATGTTTCCTAAAGCTAGATTTTGAATAGTGAGATGATGGATAATGAATAATTTAAAAACAAATCTTGTTTAGGTCTTTAGCTTGTATAATAGGAATCATTTAAAAGAGCTCCTTGTTAACTCATTAAGGAAGTTCAAGACTGGGGGATGAAGAAAATGGTTTTGCATGCTATCAGAAGGCAAGATGATGCATTGAGTTGTCTCGCAAGCAGGTGTACTTATTCCATTGATTTGTTCAAAAGTATTCTGTGGATTTTATGACTTCTGCTTTTCTCCCTTCATTTCCATCAATCTATAATTAATCTTGGGAAATGTTTGCTGTGCATCGTCGTCATTTGGTACTCTCTGAGGCCGCTTTAGAAGCATGTCTCTTGCAGACACAAAGGAAGGAATTTTATTTCAGGATAACAGTAGGTACAAGAAATTAGCATCAGGAAGACCATTCTTGGTTCTTTTTGTGCTAAGTGGATTAAAGGCAAGAAATGAGAAGGAGGAAGGAGTGCATATATGCAGTGAAGGATAGAAGAGAGAACAGGAGATGGGGAGAATATTTCTTTAAAGAAAATAACCCTCTCCTCTGTACTATGGTATTTAAACAGGTAGATGTATGGACGCCTTTAAACATACAACTCTTTTGACATGAGGGGTCAAAACTGGTTTTGGATTTCTGATATATTCTCAGGTAAATTTTGCAGCAAATGAAGTTAAAAATTTCATTGGCTATGTGCTATCAGAGTGGTTGGATTCTAACAGTAGAAAAAAAGACATTTTCATTATACATTAACTTAGAAATTAAAGGAATTGGAAAGCTATGGTGCTCATTAAAAATAAACCTTGCTCTTTCCAAATTTAAGAACTAAATGGGTGAAGACTTTCCTACTGTACAAAGGAACCAGTTAATGAGAACTTATGTCACAACAGTGTTGGGCAGCAAGTTGCAAAGAAGTGGCGTTTGCTTGAATGTAAAAAATAAGTAAAAACATTGAATAAGGAGCATATGAAATATTTATTTATTAGTACTTTTCTAAATGCATTCTACTTGTAGAGAGTCTGTATATGAGGTTCTGCACTGTGAATACGTATATAAAATGGGCTTTACAGATCAGCCTTTATAAAATGCTCACTGAAGTACTAGCCAGGTGGGATGATGTTCTTGCCTTGTGCTTCACAAGATCATAAGGAGTTGTTAATTAGGTTTTGTTTTGCTTTTTTTTTTAAGATGAATTCTTAAAGTAAGTTAGGACCCCCGTGGAGGAAAAAAGGCAACATACATCCATCTGAAACAGAAACACTGAGTAGCCCAGACTTTCAAAACTCAGATACTCAAACTGTGCTTTTTCAGTGCAGATTTTTGTTCCCTTAGCAAGGCAGACACCTCTGTTCCCACTCTGAAGGATGGGTACTTCATTGCCCCCACCATCCTAATAGCCATACTGTGTAACTCTTCCTTTTGAATTCACCTTTCTTGAGCTTTAGTGATTAGAGTTCTGGTTTTGAATTCTAGATAAACTCTTAAAAGGGTTTTTAGGGAAGCATTAATACCCTGAATCTTTGATAGGGTGACCTTGCCTGATAAATGTTAGTTGTTTCTTTAATGACCACATCAGATTGGTGTCTCTTTTTTTCCAAGCTGACTATCTGCAAGGAGATTTTCGCCCTTCTTTATTAACTCCAGCTGATTAACTTCCAGCACATAAGAGGATTTTCTCTGATAGCATTGTACAGTGTTACAGCTGTTAGTACTGCTATGTCATCTCTCACTTCTCACTTCATCCCCTAAGGTCATTTTCTCCTCTCTACATGATAATCTGTTTCTCCTTTCTGGTGATGTCTTCCAGGTCTGCAACATCTGCACATTTTATTAGTAGAGTTACAAGTCTTTTCCTTGTGTAAAGGTCATTAAAGAAAAGCTGAACACAGCATGTTCTAGGACCTAAGATGTTCTAACAGCTTCCTTCTACTTTGAAAGTACTTTATTTACCACAGGGCCAGTCATCTCCCTTTATTTCCTAATCCATTTTACCACCAGTTTCCTAATTCCCGACTTCTCTATTCCAACAATTTCCCTGAATACATCACTGTAATCTTGGCAAATTGGATCTAGCATATTTCCTTTGTCTACAGAAAGACATTATCTTGTCAAAGAGAAGTATTGTCTGTACCTGGCATGATCTGCCTTTTTTTGTGTTCTCCATCCACACTGCAGGAACAATTATTCTTCTGGGCCTGTCAATGGTTCTTGAATTCTCCTGAAAGGAAGTGACAGCTTTTATGGGAAGCTTCATCTGAGAAAAATCTACAGAATGATGTGAAAATGGATTTGAAATAGTCTGTAAGAAAGATAAAGAAATGGTTGCATTACTCCTTTAATATCTCTTTAACATCCTCTGCAGAAACATTGGCACTCAGGCTGTGCTGATACTGATGCTAGTGCTGTATAATGATTACAATAAACCTGCTTAGATGAGGAACCTAAGATGTAACAACAATCCCCATTACTACACAATGAAGTATGGTGAGCTAGACCTATGTTTCGCAAGATTCTTGGTTTAATTTTGAAGCAGTGTGAACGGACAGGATCATTCTAGTTTCTTAAAGGAGAAAAGGCTTTGATTATTTGTGATCGTTTCAAATAACGATTTTTAGCAGGAGGGAGAGGGTTGGCAAAACAGTACGAGAAATGAAGGACTTGCCAAAGACTTTTAGGAATCAAATGTCCAGTGCTGGAATTTGCCTCTCTGAAGCAGGTCAGTTTGATTAAATAATAAAGGGCCAAATATATGTGTAGACATGTAGAACATTGTGATTACACAGTTCTATGTTCTTCTAAAACCTGCATTAGAATGTTGCATTAAATTTGAACCATAAGCTTTGAAAAGATTTATTCAGTAAAACTAGATAAATGATGTCTTGACAGTATTTTCTTAAGGCATTGCAGAAGCCTTTTTCTTGGTCATGAAAAAATTTTTTTGTTTTTATTTTCAATAGTAAGGCTGTCAAGATGAAAGGAAAAAACCAAAAAACCCACAAACAAACAAAAAAACTCCACCACAGAACCTGAGAGTACTCTATTTCTTCTATCCAAACACACACAGTAACAGGAACAAGTGCATTAATAAATAACATTAATAAATCTATTCCATATGTCATTAGTCATCTGTGGTCACTGCATGGAAAAAAACATTAGTGACATGAGTGGCAAGTCCATCCAGAGTTACATGACAGCAGTGAGACTACATTAATAATCATTAACAAATTAAAAGCTTAACATCTGCCCTTTCTGTATGGATTTGAATGTTTTCTTTGTCTTTTTTGAACTCAAGATACAGTCTACTTCTTAGTTCTTTAATACGAAGAAAAAAGTGCCTCTTTTAAACTTCATTATTGCTAGATTTTGGGCTTCTGTCAGAAACAGTGCAAGAACAAGCAGTATTCAAAAGATCTCATTTTGCCTCCAGCTAAATTTACTGAGTGTCAAAGCAAGTGATTTATTTATTTATGAAGAAAAAGTAAGTCGGTTTAAAAATCACTAGGAGTCAAATTAGGGTGGGGAGTGGGTAAAGTTGGAAACAAAGTTACATGCTTGGTTCTTATTTATCAAGCTTGGTTCCCCTGCTAAATGTGACCCTGTGGCAGTTTATGGGCCCTATACGATATACAGTTTGAGTGAAAAATAGATCCATTTGACCATAGTTTCAGGGAATGTTTTTCTAGACTTTTAGACTGCTGAAAGCTTTATTGCTGCTATCAATGGGAGAAGATACAGACTTTCAAATAAATTCGCTCACTCATAGATTCATAGAATCACAGAATGGTTTCAGTTGGAAGAAACCTTAAAGATCATCTAGGTCCAACCCCCCTGCCATGGGCAGGGACACCTCCCAGTAGACCAGGTTGGTCAAAGTCCCAGCCAACATGGCCTGGAACACTTCCAGGGAGGTGGCTTCCACAGCTTCTCTGGACAACCTGTTCCAGTGTCTCACCACTCTCACAGAAAATAATTTTTTCCTAATATGTAAATCTACCCTCTCTCAGCTTGAAACCATCACCCTCATCCTATCACTATGCTCCTTGATAACAAGTCCCTCTCCAGCTTTCTTGTAGGCCCTCCTTAAGTACTGGAAGGCTGGTATAAGGTCTCCCTGAAGCCTTCTCTCCTTCAGACTGAACCTCCCCAACTCTCAGCTTGTCCTCATAGGAGAATTGTCCCAGTCCTCTGATCACCTTTGTGGTCCTTGCTCCAACAAGTCCCTCTCCTTTTTATGTTGGGGACCTCAGAGCTGAACACAGCACTGCAGGTGGAGTCTCATGAGAGCAGAGTAGAGGGGGAGAATCACTTCCCTTGACCTGCTGGCCATGCTTCTTTTGCCCAGGATAGGATTGGCTTTCTGGGCTGCGAGACCACACAGTGCTGGATCATGTTGAACTTCTTGTCAACCAACACCCCCAAGTCCTTTTTCACAGGGCTGCAATCCACTTGTCACTCAGCTTGTATTTGTGCATGTGATTTCTATGACCCAGATGCACATGGCCTTGTTGAACTTTATGAGGTTTGGACAGGCTCTCTCAAGCCTGTCAAGGTCCCTTAGGATGGCATCCCTGCAGTGCATAAACTGCACAGCATTATCTTGGTGTCAGCAGCAAACTTGGTATCAAACAGCACACTGCTGAGGGTGCACTCAGTCTCACTGTCCATGTCACTGACAAAAATGTTAAACGACGCCAGGCCCAATATGGACCCCTGAGGAATGCCACTTGTCACTGGTCTCTCCTTGGAGATCAAGCCATTGATGGCAACTCTTGTTGAGTGTGGCCATCCAACCAATTCCTTATCCATTGAGCAGTTCATCCTTCGAATCTCTGTGTAGTTAACTTCTCTGGTCCAAACTGATCACCTGCAGTATGCACTTGCTTGCCAAAACTGACTGGAGAAGAGTGGCAAAACAGCCCACTGACTAAAAACTTATCTTTTATGACTAGCGTGTTATTTGTGATGAATAAGACCAAGCTTTCAGCCTTGTTCATTTTGTATCTGAGCCTACTGCATTTAAGGTATGCCAGTCACCAAATTAACATCTTGCCTTCTGTTGTTTTCCACAAAAACTTCGAAAGACATAGGCTTGATCCCATGTCAGAGAATGGAGAAACTTTTCACTCCGTTTCTACTTGATTTCACTTTTAGGGGAAAAAAAAAATTAAAAAAGAGAGGCACTTGCAACTGGTAAAAAAAAATCAAACTCCTAGATAGCTAACCTAACAAAAGGAGCTCCTAAATTACCATTCAGTTATGAAAAGTTAACTGAGAGCAATTTTTCTTCTTTGTTTTCATTAAAGGTTTGTTTGAAATTGCCTAGAAAGCATAGGCATAAAAGGTAAATTTGAGATACTTGTGGATCTTGGTCACTACCTGTGCATTCACAATATGAGATTCTGGTTTTGGACAAAAACCTGAAATGTGGATCAAAAGAAGGGCTGAAATACAAAGTTTTATTAGATTACATTTTTGTTTAGGTTTTTTTTTCCTGGTTGATTGGTGTATGAGTGTGTGGTTTTCACATCATAATGTGAAATGTTTGAAAAAACACTCTAGTACTCCACTGAACTGTAATAACCCTGCATTTGTGATGTTTTCACTTTCTTCAGCTAAGGAGCTAAGGTAGATCCAAACATAAAATCTAATGTTCACCTGCAACATTTTAATAAAGGAGGATAGTGAAGTCATAAAATCATAACTACTTTATGTTATTGTTAACATGATTTCTTCTAGAACACTCACAATGTATTGAAATTCTGTAATTAATAGGCCGCTCTAGTAGACTTCAATGTATAGTGACATAAGTCATCGCGGAATGGAAAAAATGATGTTTCTTATAGGCTAAAGCTCAACCGACTCTGGTCTGCTTATGCAAAAAGGAAAAAGACCACTGCATGCTGTTTCTTGTGTGAGGCTTGAGGCTGTTGTGAAAGAGAGGTCTCCCTTAAAGACCATTCACTTTCTGACTGAAATTTCATATGCTGATGTCCTGCATCCGGAGAGGACGAATGCCCCAAGGAGTGATGTCCATAGGCAAAGCTGTAACTGGCAACTCTGTGCAAACCCGTGTAATGGCTGAAAACCTGCAGTTGTCTTCTCACCAGCAGCCACTGGGCTGGCACTTTTCCAGGTTTCTGCACCCAGAAACCTGAATCACTGACAAGTGTTATTTCACAGTTAAATAACTGCTACTTTTCATTGTTATGCAGTGAGGGACAAAAGTATTCCATACATCACTTCTGAATTGATTTAGGTGCTCTTTGAACAACAAGTGTTAGTTTTATTTCTAAAGTCTTCAAAGGAGCAGACTTAACCTTGCTAGGGGTTCTAGCAGAATCAGAGCACTAAATTAGCAAAGTATTTATAACCAAGTTGTGGAAAGAAAAATAAACTTAGGAAAGAAAGCCAGCTAGGATAATCTACATTTTCTCATACTTGTTTAGAACACACATGCAGCAGCTTTGTGGGACGAGCTCAGAAAAATCAATACTCCAAATGAAATATCATTGGAATCCTCTTCTCATTTCAGCTGTGGTCTCAGTGAGGAGCTGTAATGTATCCATGAATAATGTTTAGCTTCAATCTCTTTTACAGCCATTCCAAACAGATGAGCAATTTTTGAAAGCAACTGTTGAAGATGCACTTTTGCCTCTTCATCAAAAACGTATAAAAATGAAATATATTGCAGTATTTATTGCAATGTATTACAAACCGTCATGGTGATCCAATACAGATGCTTCTTTTTCTCTGTGGCACTGACCTTCAAAAGTCATGATGTGAAAAGCCCTAGATTTTATGACAGCTTAACTCAGAATACATTACAGCTTCTATATTAATACATATTTGAAGCTCTGCTGTAAACTTTGAAAACGAAAGGAAACTCTATACCTTGTACTCCAGTATAAAGCTTAAATATGAAGAGAAAGCTGTTCATGGAGGTATAAGCAGGATTTAACAATATTTATGTGAAATGAATTTCCCTTTTTGTCTTTTCCTGCCAGACAAATAGTTTTTTCTGGGTGTTCCATGAATTTTGCACTTGTTAAATCAATCTAGTTATCAGCAATATGAGAGGCACCAGAGAAGCAATACATAGACCTGCATGACACAGCCATGTGTAGATCTACTGGTCACTTAATAGTTAAGTTTAAAAGCAGGATTCCAAGACAAGAAGTATGTGAGCAACAGCTGTGAGACAGCCTGCCTATACCTGTAGCAAACTTTGTCACCCAATCCTGTCAACTCGAGTCAAGCAAACAACTCTAACACTGCTCACTGAAGGACGTTTGCTATCCCTGTCCCAGTGGTTAAAA
Organism: Apaloderma vittatum; assembly: GCF_000703405.1. Taxonomy (NCBI): domain Eukaryota; kingdom Metazoa; phylum Chordata; class Aves; order Trogoniformes; family Trogonidae; genus Apaloderma; species Apaloderma vittatum. The sequence continues at coordinate 69,656 of NW_009731242.1, read as the reverse complement.
ACTCCAGAGAATTACAGAAGCAATTGCTCTCCATAGTCTTCAAAGGCCTATGGCCCTTGGCCCTTGGCGATGCTGGTTGACTCCAGCTGTTGCAGGCCATAGACTTCCAGGCACTGTTTCCACAATGAAGAGCTTCAGGAATGGGCACTTCTCTACCAAAGGAGTGACAGTAGTGTTCACTGCCATAGCCACGCAGTCACAGCTCTCCTACCAACTTTAGTGGTTCCCCAGAAAAGCAAAGAAAGACACAACAACCTTCCTGGAAAAATGTGTACCTCATTTGGAAGCTGTCACTTACGGTTGTCAGCTTTGATGCTGCAGCTGGCACCATTTTTCTGTCAGGAAGACAGAAAAGATGAAGCAGAACAGATGACCCGAAAAGACATTCTTGGAAGTATTCAGGGAGGGCATGGTTTGGCCTCCAAACAAATAGCTTTAATTATGTTTAGCTTCTTTCTTTGTGTTGCTTAAGCTATGTGTTCTCTTTGGGGGTAGGCGTGCTGTTTTGCTCCCATGTGTTACACGCCCTCTAGGGGCGCTAGAGGGTTCTCCAGTGTGAGTGACTCCAGAAATTGAGCATTTACCTGCTCGGTGGCCTGTGCTTAGATCAGATGTTGCTTTCAAAGGCGAGGATGGCTCATGATGCAGAGGGCATCAACTGGAAAGGGAGGAAGCCATCTCCTGCCTAGTATAGCTACCACACTCCTTTGCTTTCCTCCTGTGTGGAGGTCACAGGGTACTCATTTCACCTCCTCCTGGTTCAGGTACATGATCCCTCGGGATGTACATTGCCCACAGATTTTGTGCTGTGGCCTTTACGTAGCTCACTGGCAGAAACAGTGAACAGCCATGAGACTGTGCAGCCAGTCTAGAGAGGTGACTGGAGAACTGTAGGAGGCAAGATTCTTTGTTTAAATCATACAGGGTTGTGTCTCAAACAGCTGAGTTCAAAGCAGCATTCGGTGCTAAAATGTGGCATAGTCACAGATGCGAAGGAGTATGGAATAATTTGTAAATCCCAACATCGTGTCATGGAAGACATGTCAGGGTTACTACCAAAGAACCTGGAGATTTGTTGATGCAGACATGACTGTTGAACACATTTTTGGGTACTCCTGTCAGTTTAGAAATATTATCTGTGACTCTGGGCTAGTCTTCTGGAATGGACAGCTTTACCTGGCCTTCTTCCCTTTTACAGATGGTTTTCAGTGCATCTCATTTCTTTGATGTAATAAATGTTGATCTTCCTTCATTGGTTGTGTCTACTGCAATAAACTGAAAGTTGTCCCCCTGTCTGGAACCAATTCTGATGGTTCTATTGTACAGTGACTTTTGGGACATTTCTACATGGTGTTTCAATATTTTCAATATGGACAAAAATTCAGCTCGTGCTCAAAACATCCAGTTGGGAGTAGGATGATTATGGGCAGTATGGTGCTGAGACTAAGCAAACCAGCTTGGAATGTATTATCTCCCACTCAACTGCTGTCTAACAAGATTGCCTGACTTCTAATTGTTTAGAAACATGGGTGAGGTTACCTGCATCTCCTTACATGTCATCATTAGCTATACTTACAAAATCATTAGTACTGATATAGAGAGAACATTAAAAAAGTCAGCTCAGTTCTTTGGTATCAATGTGTCTATCAGAAATTATTAGTAGTTATGAAGGTGAAGATGACTCATGAAATGAAGTACCTTATGCACATTTTAGTATATACCAAGCATGCAAATTTATGAACAAAACTAATCCCTGTGAGAAGGGATAAATAAAACATACATAGTGTCCTTTTCAGTTCAGGCTTAACGGCAACTTTAGCAGCATGTCAATCTGATTACCAACTCCTACAAATAAATGCATTTGATGTTTTTTTTGTGTAAGACACTGCGCTGAGATGACATAAGATTCTCATGCCTCCTTTCCCCAATGGGATTTTGATGTTCAGGCTATGAAACAAGGACCAGATCCAGACAAAAGCATTTTGGTGCCTAACACACAAGAGAAATGGAATTTAAGTTTCTCAATCCAAAAGCAAATAATGCATATCACTTTTTTTTAACTCATAGAATCATAGAATGTTAAGCATTATAAGAATCCTCTAGAGATCACCTAGTCCAACCCCCCTGACAGAGCAGGATCCCCTAGGGCAGCCACACAGGAAGGCATCCAGGCGGGTTTAGAAAGTCTCCAGAGGAGGAGACTCCACAACCTCTCTGGGCAGCCTGCGCGAGTGCTCTGCCACCATCACAGTATAGAAGTTTCTCCTCATATTGAGGTGGAACTTCCCGTGTTCTAACTTAAACTCATTATTTTGTGTTCTATTGCTGGGCACCACTGAAAAGAGATTGTCCCCTTCCTTTTGACACCCACCCCTCAGATATTTATATACATTAATAAGATCCTCTCATCAAATGTCTGATCATTTCTCTGACCTCTCAGACAAGAGCCCATATACAACTTTTTGCACACTTAATGGAAGTTATCTCCTCCCATCTGAGACATAACAACAGGTCCTTTTCTATTAAAATGTAAAATAAACCCTGAAAAGTTTTCAGGCAAACTTCATTAGTCTGCAGAATTGAAATGAATGCCAACTGTCAGCTGCTCTCTGTTGAGGAGACAGTTTTTTCCAGCTGAAGAAGGCAGTAACCTCTTAACATTTAGTTAACATCATCAGAAGCAGTCATCTATTGCAGTAGTTATTTAGGTTCCTAATAACCTGGTCTGTATGTGCCCAGCCATAACCAGACTCTTGGCTGGACTAAGCTGAGCTCAGCAGCTTGATGTCTTCTTATGTCTGACTTGTGTATATATCCCTAAAATATTGGCTGAAATCATATTAAATTTGACATCATATCTGGGACAGCATGAAGCTCACCAAATTGCTTTTGAGGTTTAAGAAAAGTCAAGCTTAAAAACAGCAGGTCTGAACAAAAAAAAAAAGGAACTGTAACTTTCATATTTGAGAGGAGGAACGTCTTGTTCATATTTTGTCTCACCTGTTCAGACAAGAAAATCTCCTAGAAAAGAGAGGGTCGTTCACAGCTAGGTCAATGTCCAGTCATTTAGCACGTTCAGATACCAATAGCAGTTCAGGCTCAGTCATTCCTTGTAGTAAAAGGTTGTTGTTCCCTGAGTCCTGCTTCTCCATGGCTAGATTTACCCTGCCTTTGGTAGCTTTTGACTACATGAGATAACTCTGTTGGTCTGTGTTACAAAGTGCACCGATGGCACCAGCCTTGTTCTTTAGCTGACAACACACTGAGTTTCACAGCCTCCTGAAAGTCTCCGTACCTTGCCCCCTCCTGCAATGTACACCATTCTCAATGTATGCTAGCTTTATGGGCATGAGGTGACCACCCCAACAGGCTCAAAGCTCATCTGAGATGCTGCTGCCACCACTTCCAGTGAGCCCTGTGAGGCTTGTGATTGGCAGCCTCACCTCAGGGTCAGTCTGCTGGCCTGAAGGTGGAAGAAGAGTTAATGCAAGGTTCTTAAACACCAATATGGATATTGCAATCTACAATCCAAATTACTACAGAAAATCTTTTATCAACACCTTTTTTTAACACCAGTGAAAAGTGTCGGCTGGTGCATGGAGCTCAGAAGTAGGAAAAGGCTAAGTACCTACCATTTACTGTAGAGAAAGTATCTAAAAGTTGATTAAAACACATTTTAGAGGACTTTGAAATTTACAGCATAGTGAAGAAAGCCTTGGTGTACAGTCTGAAATAATACCAGAGTCCTGTGGCCCAAGATTTAGGCAAACAAAAAGGAAAGAGCATAGCACCTGTCAAGCAGCTACTGGTTTTGGAATTTCTGGGGAAATTGTTGAAGGGAGAAAGGGCTGAAACTGCAGAAGGAGTCATGTATTTTCTAGACCTGGAACAACAATGTGTTCATTAACCTTTGGCAGTAAAACTGTAAACAGTAAAACTGTAAGTAGGGGGCAGCCACCCTGTCACTGTGCCTGCAGCAGCCAAGCAGGTGATGGAGCACATGCTACACTGTTCCCCAGAGGGAAACAAGACCTGTGGACTTTTCTCTTTCTGCAAGCACGGCATTTAGCCAGAGGCTAGGGAGTCTCAATCCAGATGGAAATGGCTAGGATAGAACTAGCAGAGATGACATATGAGACAAGCTTTCCTAAATGACACAGAGCAAAGACAGAAAAGATGCTTCAGGATTTTTGTGGAGACCAAAGAGCAGAATCCCTGCAGGCAGCAAACCGTAAAAGGCCCAGCAAAGGGAGACAGGAGGACTTTTTATGCAGGCAGAAAGTGCTTATAGGGTAGAGCTTCTCAAGAGGATCACAGAAAAAGGAGTAGGAAAGGTGACAAATCTGTGCACCCAGGGAGCAAATCATAACAAACATTATCTATCAGAGCTGAAGAGTCAATGTGGTGCAGCAAGACTAGCAGCAAAGAGTCTGTGGGAATATCTCAGGGTTGCTGGGTGGCAAGCAGGGAGTAAACAGCCTCATCTCAAAGGAAATTTGGTCTGAGGGGAGTTATGCAGGGTTTGCAGCAACACAGAAAGCTACTGAGTATCCTGAAATGACTCCCACAGCAAGGACCTGCTTATAAACATGGAGGGAGAAAGCTTTCTTAAGCCAACCTTTCCTGGATTTAAATTCTCTTTGGTGTTTATTGGGGAGTTCTCCAGAAGGAACTGACATCAGCACATCTGCTAAGAGAGCCCTGAGGGTGCTACTCAACCTTAATTGCCCTTATCAAGCTTCACATGGGGACACCACCCACAGGTACCCATGGGCCCTGTGACTTGTATATAAGGCAGACCTGAGAAATCAGCTCTTTTCTGGGTTTACATTGTAGATTGCATTGTCTCTAGGCCTGTGTTGAGGTCTGACTCTGCAGAGGCTCGCTTTGCTAACGTGGTCTGCATGCTGCTAACAGTTGCTAGTGGTCTCTGTGTGCCACAGACATACCTCTTCCTATAGAAGCAGAGAAAGGTGTGCTAGTCTGAAGATGGAAGGTATAGGCTGGGTCCATAGAGTGGTGTCGGACCTCCAAGAAAAAAAAAAGCAAACCTGTAACTTTGCACTTTAAGTACTTATCTGGCCTCTACACTTGTAGGGCATGTTGTAGAAGAAGCTGCAGAACATCGGACCAAGAGGCACATCACCTGATGGTAAGCGCATGTAAGGGAGATGACTTTTGTATTAGCCTTAATGACTGTATGGTAGAAAGCCTGGTTCTTTTTAAAACAACATGCTTTGACCCTAAGTTTCATATAGAGGCTTAAAGTCTGGGAGCAGTGAGAGAAGACAGCATTCCGAGACTTGCAGTTGCTCTAAAAATGGAATAGTGTCATATAAACTCAATAAACAGGAGCACAGCAGAAGAAAATGCATGTATGTGGATAGCCAAAGTCAGCCGAGTGTGGTTTAAAATCTGTCACCCCTTCGGGTGCTCTAGCTCTGGGAAGGTGGGAGGCAAGTGTGAGCAGTGGGATTCAGGTTGTGGTTGGGAAGGTTTGTACTCCTTGGTGGTGTGACTCCAGCTTATGCAGGGATGGAACTGTTTAATGATTGGGGCGATGGGAGAGGAGGGGAAAATGAGCCTGCAGTAATGTGTAGTTTTCTGCAGGTGTATTTGCCAATTAGCTTGTCGTGTCTGCCCTTGCAAGTGTGTCTGTTTGAACAGTCTGTAATACCGCATCACTGTCCTGAGTTTCCGTCTTGCATGGGTGAAGGCAGGAAGGGGAAAGATTTTCTGGAAGCTTCCTCCCAGAGTTCAGCTGCTGCAGTGTTTTCTCCCCCATGCAGAGCACTCTTGGTGTTAACTCTGCACTCCCCTCTCTTGCCAACATGGATATCCACACCTGCTGCAGCTCACCTGAGCAGCTGCAGCAGCCAGCACTTAATAGAGCAACAAGGGAACTTTCAGTGCTGCTTTGTGACTGCTACTAAAAGCAGTTCAGGGTCCTTCTGATTTTGCTTGGCTACATCACTGAGGGGAAACATATTCCAAATGAATATAAGGCAAAAGATATAATGAACTCCCATTAAACATGTGAGATTTCTGTTGTAATTAAACATTAGACTATGATGAGTGCGTAATGATGACTGGCAGTTTTCCCAGTCAAAACGCAGCTTCATTGTCACTAATATTTCTGTTCTTAAACTTACATATGTATGAGATGTCTTGTCATGTTATATCCGGGCTAATTGACTTTGGAGAATAGTACTGGATGCATGAAGTTGAAGGCTGGTGTCATTCTTACAGACTAATCCAAGTAGTAGCAACTTTTACTGCAGTTTATACTCAATGCATGCCATATCTCCTTTATTCTTATCTTCTCCTTGAGCTTTTTGGTAGTTCTGCTTCATTGAATTCTCTGTTCCTGAGGTAAGACAAGCAGCTGCCATTCTGCTTGTGTTCATCTGTCCTTGCACCTGTCTCCAGGGCACCCATTAAGACCTAATAAATTTTTTCTGATTCTGGACTTGGTCCTGACAGCTCAGGAAGTCTGGAAGCAGGGTCCTGCTGGGCATAGCCGATGTCCTTTCTGTTCCTTGGAGTCATCTTGCTTGTACAGGCAGACTGTCAGCTGCAGAGACCTGGTTTCTTGCTCCCACTGATAGCACCTCGCCTTGGACTGAGTTCTCTGCCATTTAATGTCTCCAACTCTGACAAGACTAGACTGTCTTTCATGGGTGTGGTGTCTTTCAGGCCCAAATTGTGGCTAGTGTAGCACACATCTATATGATCTTGTTCACTGAATCTTAGGAAGGGATTTTATTCCAGTTTCTATGTTTGAATGCTTTAGGAACATATAACTGGAAAACAAGCTCCAGCTGACAATATCCTAAAATGTTGCATAACCTGTGCTCTTCAAGAGATTATTCTTGTGTCTTGAGTCTATCGGTAATGTGGAGGTAATCTCTGTCAGAGTGCCTGTAATCCTTTAATCCTATATCCCAGAAGAATCCTATTAAGCATAATGGAAAGTTTAGAAAGGGCACAGTAGTAAAACATTAAGCAAGGCAGCATTCAGTCTGAATTATTATGAATTTTGATTAATCTCACTTGTGCACAACTTGCTTTTCTCCCTTGAATCTGCTACATTTGTAAACATAGCGTTTGTAGAGTTTAGTTAGTCTTAATTGAAAGCCAAAGACAGTAAAGTAGATTTCATACATTTTTAAAGATATTCCTTAAAGAAATAATTTTCTTTAATGACCTTTTTGTATTTCTTGTGATAATGATGCAAATATGAATCTCTAGTTTAGAAAAAGCCACTGTGTGGGGTGGGCTGAAAGAATAGCATGTCATCAAAATAGCCTGTGTTCAGAAATCACTTGGCAATTTGTCAGAATGAGAGCTTTAACTAACCAAGGTCCAATTTTAAAATAACTATGTAAATGGAATAATTTCAGTCTCTTTTAAGGATAGGTAAAGCAAACTTCAGAGCATGCTACAAGGATGTGATGTCCTCCCAGTCACCTAAAATAAATTACCTTTAGTCTCAATGGTAGAATCATGTAAATCAGCACAGTTTGCACAGCAGTCGATCAACAGTTACCTATTGCCAAGTGAAATGGTGTGTTTCTGCTACTGATGCCTGGCTGATTGACAGAAGCCAGACTTTAAAGCCGGGGGAAGATTAGGATCAGTTGAGAAAACTGTTACCTACTTTGACTCTGAAAGTAAGATAAAATCTTTAAGACCACAGCTACTGGATTGCCTTGGTTTAAAAGGAGCTTCTGGGCTTCAGACTAAGCTAGACTTTCCTACAATGTCTTTCCTCTGCTGGTATGAGACATAGATTTCTGTTTTCAGGCTCATCTATTTGAAACAGTATGATGAACATCAGTCCGAAGCAAGTTTTTTCTCCAAGAATAGGCCAAGTTTAGGGCTGTTCAGAGAGACAGAAAATACTTGATATCAGAGCAGAGACCTTGAAAAGCAGGAAATAACAGCTGCAGGTGTGCATCAGGTGAAAGACATCAGATTCAATGGGTGTTTGGGGAAGGAGAAAATTTACTTCAACATATATTAAAGCACTCAGAATATTTTTTTCCTTGAAAGAAAAGCAAATAAATATAGGATGATGATAAATATGCAGCCTGTATTACATAATACTTCATACAACTTCATTCATTGTTACCAGAGCATTAGACTATGCAGCAAACCCACAAATTTGTACATGTGGGCCCTAGCATAGCACACTTTAAAGAGATGATTAGGAGTCAATGATCCCTAAACCCATTATCACGTGGCTGGTTGCTGTCTGGAGTAGATTCAGGATCTGGCAATGGTCTTAAATTCCATGCATTGGTCTCTTTGATGCTTGTACAAAATGTCTTTGCATAAAATAGAAGTTTGGGATTATGGCAGGCTTCATGCACATGGCTTTTTCCACTGATTAAAGCACTTTGAGGATTTTCCAGGTGTTATTGGGGGTGGAAAGGATCAGGAAAAAACCCAACCCCTAAACGGTTGTACCATCTTGCTACTTTTGATGGGGAGCAAGATGAACCAGAAATAACAAGCAGGACTGTAAATGATAACTTTTTTCCAACTGCTTTTCTCTCATGTGGCTGCAGTCTGGGGTGGTAGAATGGACAAGTGGCTTGAGACTTGGACTTGTGTTAGACTATATTATGAACAACCTCTCACCTATACACAGAGAGGGACTTTGGGACTTGAAGTAGTAATTTGAGTGGATTTCCTTAGGTACTGGGTGTGGCTGGGGTGGAGTTAGTTTTCTTTATAGCAGTTCATATGGTGCTGTGTTTCAGCTTTGTGCTCAAAACAATGCTGGTAACACTGTCATAGATATTGCTGAATAGTGTTTTCACATCAAAGGCCTCCTCTGCCTCTCACTCTGCCCTGCTGCGGTGATGAGGCTGGGAGGGGATGCAACCAGCAGGTGACCCAAACTGAACAAAGAGCTACTACTCCATGTGTAAAATGGAGATGAGGCGAGCGTGGGGACTGCGTGGACATCGGTTTGTCTATGGCATGTGGTGAGGGAGTGCCTTTGCATATCTTGTGTAGTGTTCTTTCTACTTTCACTTCTCTTTTCCTTATTTAACTATACTTGTCTCGACTCATGAGTTTTCTCTTACTCTTCCTTTTTTTTTTTTTCTTCCTCTGTCCCACTGGGGATGGGGGAAGGAATGGAGTTAAACCTGGTGTGATGCTTTGCTGCTTACTGGTGTTAACCCCCAGCACCTTACCTTGTTTCCTGTGTCTTTCTTACTCTCTTCATAAATATGTTTTCTTTCTTTGCTTTCAAAATAATACCTTAACCTAGCTAGAGACGAGGGTTATATATTAGGAAGAATTTCTATACTGAAAGTGCTTGGAACAGGCTGCCCAGAGAGCTAGTTGAGTCACCGTCCCTGGAGGTGTTTCAGAGATGTTGCATTGGATGTTGGGGGGGAATAATTTAATAGGTTGATAGACCTGGGACAAAGGCTGGGCTCAGTGATCTTCTAGGAGGACTCTTTGAGGTGATATGATTCTATGATTATTACAAATACCTGACTAAAAGGAAACTCATCTGCACGTTTGTGACAGCTTGAAACAAGGAGATAACAACTCTTCAGGCCTGCAGCCCCAATACCTTTCTCCAGATTACTCAAAGAGAATAAAGCATAATTTTGCTGTAATGCATAGGCTAATGTAGGAACAGGAAATTTTGGGGGTCAATACATGTGAAACATCTGCTGTTACTTGGATCAGGTTCTGGAAATCAAGGAAGACTCAGTTGCTTGCTTCTAAATGTGTGTGGTTTGTTTGATTGGTTTTTAATTCTAGAACAGGGTAGTTGACAGTATGAATAGGATGTTGAGTGTAGTTAGTCACATTCCTAAGTATTTACTGGACTTTCCTAATCTGGTGCAGTTACTGCAGAGTGTCCTTATTTTTTCTGTGATACCCTAGTGAAAGGCAGATTTTGAAAGTGGTACACTTCCTCTAAGAATAAATAAACAATAAGATGTTATAAACCTCTCCACAACCTTGTATTTACTCTGAATAGAATTTTTGAGTGGTCCAGTGCTCTCGGTCTCAACATATTAGGGTCACAAATCTGCTGTGATTCCCTGTAAAAGTGAATAATGCTGTGTGGCTTCTGTGCTGTAACTCCTACAGGAGCCTATGCAAAGCTTATCTATGCAGCATGAAGCCATGCAGAACTTACAAACTTCCCAGGACTACATGAAGAGTTTGCTTCTGTTGAAGATACTATAAAACTTCTGTCTACTAGGGTTATAAAACATGTTGAAGCTTTGTGGAGTATGAGGCTCTGCTACAGGTTCTAGGCATGGCAGATATGAATGCCCTGTTCTCATTGGTCCTTTTCTCACCTTTCTGTTGATCAGAACAGCTACGTTCCAATCACTGCTTTCTATTTGTACCCATAAACTGTAGCATGTTAGTTTAAAAAAAAAGTAAACAAAACTGGATCAACTGTTTAGAAATTTCACTGTAGCCTTCTAAAGTATTCCAAGGAATTAGTCTGAGTTGATATGTAATAAAAACCATTCTCTAGTCAAATTTGAGCAATGGCACTGCAAATAAGAAATAAAGGAATCCTGTATTCATGAAGCTGATTAGTTATTCTGTGCTGTCCATTGCAGAAACGGCTAAAAGACAAAAAATGGAGCTTACTACTACTAAAACATAGTACATCTTGTGCATTCCAGAGTCCATACGCAGGTAGGTGAAAGCCTTTGAAAATAATGTTTAGAAGCCAGAGCTGCTCTTTATGGTACCCAAAGATAGCCTGAGTAACTTCAATGGGTAATTAGATAGATTTAAGCGTAGACTCTTTTTTAAAAGGAAAACAGTTTGGACCTCTTTATTCTTATTTATGCATTGTATTTATAAATATGTAGTGCAAATAGAGGAGGTCAGCCATTTTGTTGCTGTATGATGGCACTAACCATGTAAAATAGCCAAGAGATTAGCAACTAGTACAGAAGAACACTTATTGGAGAAACTGTTAGATATAAAGTATGCTATGGCAGATTCTCAGTTCTAGAATGTCCTGCTTAATCACTTTATCTTGAATATGAAAACTTTGTTGGCACTATTTCTGAAAAATAATCTCATGAACAGGCTTTATACAGCAAGATTTAACTGAAACTGACTTTATTCAGATATGTACAGATGTCTTGTGCAGATTTGTTTCTGAGTGGTGTGAATGAGTAATTCTAAATGGTGTGAATGGTGGGAAGGATTACACCTAATTATTCCACATTCAAGGTGATTCTTATGGCTCAAGAAAAAATACAGACTAGTTTAAATGACAGGATCCTTTTTGTATGAAAAGCAGAAAGATCATTCTATAGTTTTAGAAAGTATATTTTTGTTTGCGTAAAATAGATTAATTTTATAGGGACAAAAAATAAAGGACTAAAGCCTAATACCATTTTGCTCAGTTATAGCTGTTGTGGTTTGCTTTATTTCTTTCTCTGAAGGGTTTGCAATATGCTTTAGTCATATTGAGGTATTGCAGTTTTGACCTCTTTTGATTTCTTATTTCATTGTAGCATCTTATTTTAAAGCCCAGATTCTACAGAGTAACAAGATTAGTCTTCTGCACTACAAGAGTGAGCTAAGAATGATTGAAGACAATCCTGGGATAGTTTGAAAGTGCTTTCTAGTTATATCTTGAACAGCGTTGTGACTTGGAAGTATTTCTCCATGAGAGTAGAGCTACAATAACATGACATTCCTTCAGAGTTACTGCAGGTATCTCTGTAGAGTGCAGCACTGTGCTGTGTTGACAGATTTATTCACAGCTTTGAACACACTTCATCCGAACTTCTCGATGCCTCGTTTTATGTTCCTGTGGAAACTAATCTTCAACGCTCAAAGGAGCAGGAGGCAAAAATGCCTGCATTTATGCTCAGGGTATTTCTGGAAATAGATGTAAATAGCAACCTTAGTGTGGTGTAATACAGCTGCAGTGTGTGGGTTTGATCCCTGCAGTAACAGTGTGACCTGTGTGTGCACAAAAGCTTCTGCAAGTATCTGCACCACGTATGACGTCCTCTATATCACTTTTGCTATATCCAGAGCCCCCTTGATATAGATTTGGGATGCACAGGCTGAGCAAGAGACTGCCTCACGCCTTGTGTTGGTTGAAGAGCAGAGGAGGCTTCACAGAGGGAACTTAACATTCTCTCCATTTGATGGTAGTTTCTTCAGAGTTATTCAGCTTGATCATGAATCAGCATAGCTGGGTCAGACTGTTTTTTTGCCAGGTTCTTCGTACAAAAAGCCTTTGTGTTGTGAGGTTTCTTCAAGAGTCATCCATCACAATCTTACAACAGCTTATGTGGGAGGTGATAGACATGACATAGCATTTAATCTTTTCATATTTGGTAGACCTAGTTCTCTCAGCCCTCTTGCTGGAGAGTGCCAGGGTAAATGAGATTTGTGCTCATGTCACTTATGTAATTAGAAGCTAAATCTTCAAGAGCTTTGGCCAATGCACATTGTAGTGAGGCTATTGCACCTTCTGTCTGAAAGGCTGTGGTACAGTGGGTTTGCATAGAAATTCTTGACAGGCATAATTGTATATAATGTCATTTGTGCTGTTTACAAAAAATAGCATGGGGTGATAGTTATTGCTTTTGAAAAGTATGCAATCTTTTCTAAAGTAATTTTTAAGTATGATTCATGTGGAAAATTGGCATTTACAGGCTTTGTAGCTAGACATCCTATCCCTAAGAGTCCTTCATTTGGTTGTATTTTAAAAATACCTATTTTCTAGACGATAGTAGGAATGGGTGGTGAAAATAAAAATGCAAACAAGTTTGTTTCTGAGAATAACAGTGAGACTATGGAATTATTATTTTTTCTTCTTTATCTGAATCATTTTGGTTTTACGTTGATGACTGTACTACTTTCTCTGGCTACTTCCATTTAGCACAGAGGGGGGTTGTAGGGGGGTTGTAGGCTTGTGGCAACTTCAACTTCTCTTTTGGCGCAACTAACAAACCTGATCATCTTCGTGTGAATGTTTTGATATCAATTTTCTCCTATCTGTTTTGTCTTTCATCTTTCCGTGCTCAGAAAAGGCACTGGATGAGACATATTGAAGTACATGGGAGTCTTTCAGTGAGGATCTAGGGCCTGACAGAGTTTTCAATGTTGCCAGATCTGTAAGCCCACTGCTTATGCTGTCTATGAGATGGAATTCAGAATATTCTCATATGAATCTGTCTCAGAAAGCTTAAACTAATAAATTTCCTTGCTATTCCACTAAACCTATACATTCTCCAAAACACAAACATGTTCAATGGGATCCAGTACTTCAGAAAAGCTTGCATCCCAAAACTTGCTCACATTTCATTCTTCTAATTCCAGGCATTTTCTCCAATATGAGGCTAAAACAATCTGAGCACACCTGGAAACTTGTGTAATAAGCTTCAAAATGAGATCACATGAGAGAAGAATCATAAAAATAAACAATGTCTAGGTTGGAGGATATCTAAAGAGATTGTGCAGTCCAACCGTTAAAAGCGATGAATTGGATTATTTAATCCAGAGGCCCATCAAGCTGTGTCCTAAGTATTTTCAGTGAGGGAGATTCCACTTCTCCAGGCAGCTTGTTCCCAGATGCAACCATGTTCAGTGAAGAATTTTCTTCAGAACTCTGAGGCAAATTTTAGTACTAGCTGTGAGTAGACTGATTTTACACACTCATTCTCTCATAATTTCATTGATTCACGTTGCCCTACATGATATACAAAATCACCAAAATGCATACTGTAAATGTTATAACCAAGGTAATTTGTGTTACAGAGAGGACGAGAGATAGTGGCTGTCCAGTCTTAACTCATTGCTGTGGTTCTTGATTGATATAAAACTAATTCTTTGAACCTACTTTTAGGCAGCAACAGTCATTACAGGATGGTTCTTTGCTTAAGGATCTTGCTTGCTCGGGCCTTCACAAATCGTGGACAATAAGAAGTAACCTTGCCTGATCTTTTTCCCCTTGTTTGGTAGAAATATGTCTGTTTCTGAGAGACCAGCAGGAAAAGGAATGGCATACAAGGTGCTACAACCTTGCTGTAGGCCTCTTCCTATTATGATGCTGGATCTTCTGCTGATGACACATCTCTGCTGTGGTCTTATCAGGGCACACATCTTCTGGTCTTCATATTAATTAACACTTTTCAATCATACTCCTGAGAACAGTGTCTTGGAAATTATGTTGTCTTTATCAAAACAGGCTATTCTTTTAATACTTGTCATGTTTCTTCTGGTCCTTGTAAACACATGTGCACTGCCATTTGTATTTCATTTGTAATTTCATTTCTTAATATTTCTGTTGCAAATCTCTACAATTCAAATCTGCGCTGAGAAATGTGCCACGAGCATATTACACACCTACTTATATATGCATACCTTAATAATAATGTTCATCAGCATAAGACAGCAGTGCAAATGATTTACTGCCACTCATTCATCTGAAGCTGTCCACAAACTTCTGAAAACAATATTCAAATACTCTTGTTTGTTAGAGGAAATCAGTTCAACATGACTTCAAGGAAAAGCATTCTAATCCGTACCTGCAATTACTAACCCATTTGGAGAAGACTTTCCATGAAGCTATTTCTAACATAAGAAGCTATGGTAGAATTAGTAATGTTAAGATATTTTTATTTATCTTCCTTAATCCCATAGTGCTATGAAACTCCTGCTGTTTCTGTCACTTTGACATTTAACTCCTTTCAAAATTTGCCTAAGCATAGTCATTATTTCTAACGCCTCTTCTGACAGTTGATTAGAACAGGTTCTGAGGATAAAACAATGTTTTTAATTAGTTTGAACATTAGTTTGAATCCATAATGTTTGAAAACAGGACATGCTACTTGCTGTCATTAAACTAAGGAACACTTCATCAAAATCATAAAAAACGTAATTGGCTCCAAGTAAGGAAATTATCAAAGTAAAGGAGGTAAGCCACTGCTTGTCGCCTTGAACAGACTAAGCAAGAGGACTATATTTTTATGGCTCTCCTCAAAAAAAGTAATATGTAGCCTTTCAGCACAACTAAATAAAATAATAGAATCTTATCTGTCACACTGGGAAATAGAACTTGTTTATTATTTTCTTTTTATAGAAAACACTTTTAGCAAGCCAATTATGTTCATCTACTGAAGTATGACATTGAATAAAATCTTTAACTACTTCATACAAAGGACCATATTCTGCTGAAAATTACTGTTCTCACCTAGACCAACTTTAAAAGAAGCCAGTGTGTGTCTGTCTATTGAATAAGTACTTTAATATGTAGGCTGAGGTATTCTGAATTGAAGTGTAAAGACACTTCAGATCTAACATGAGTTAGCAGACTGAATGTTTTTTAGATACCTTCTTTGGTGAAGCAGGAAGCTGAAAGCCTGAATGCTTCTCTAATAAATCATTGCATGTCTTTTCTGTAACTACTTTGCACAAATTCTAGCTGTAAAATACATGCTTACACAGCTTGGTCAGCTTTATATACATGCTGAAGTGTTTCCCCTTGCTTCCACTGTTTCTGATGAAGGTCAGAATTCTTGTCCTTGTACAAGTGTCAAATCCACACTGCTGAGACACAAATTTACTTGCTCCCCATTTTTAAGACTCTGGAAAATGGCTTAAGTGGAGTTCAGATTTTTCTGTGCCTTGCCTAAAGAAATCCTCAGGTGGCTTCTTTAAATTAGCAAGTTAATGTAGAGGGAAGGAATCCAGCATCCAGCAGTTTTCTGGGCTAGATGCTTCTCAGTTCTTCCCTCAATATGAGCTATGGCTAACTGAGTGTGCAGAGCCAGCTTCATCTCCTCTCCATATAAACTGATGTTGCTTCAAAGCCATTTTGCCTTCATGCCTAATGAGAGGAGTGAACTCATCTGTGATCGTCTGTTTTTTTGGAGAGCAATACAAGCTGCTCCTGAAATCTCAATGTAGGTGGCACAAAATGTAAGAGAGAATTTTTCCTGCTGGAGCTTATCTTCCAAAACCCAATGTGGAGCTCCCAGCACACCTGAAGCTTTCAGTTATAAACCTTAAAGGACAGCAGCATCATACTTCTCTCCTCCTACCATATTGCCTATAAGGTTTGAAGTGGGTTTTGTTCACTATGTAGATTAGTAGACCTTTTTTTCTGTGTTTTTGAAAGGCTTCTGTGCCTGCATTGGCTTGTACAGGGAAGTAGGAGAGGCTCTTTTCTGTGCAGAACAACCAGGACTCTCCTGAAGACAGGCATTATAGAGCTGAGGAAGGCTGCGTAACCCAGCCATGTTCTACCCTTATTTCTGCTGCAGGCACATTCCATAGAAGGAGCACATGAGCTCCTATCTGGACTCCATCTGCAGCTCATTGTCTTCCCTCTCCCTTCAACCTCAGCACAGATTTTTGAGGACTATGCCCCTGACCTGAAAGTAGACTGTTCACGTCCATCTACCGAAGAGAAAACCAAGAGCTGCTGTCGTGTAGCAGAGCTGCAATAAAACTTGCCTTGAATACACTACCACAGGGCTTTACTTGCTGCTCTTTACTGAAGGCTCACAAGCAGGCTGCTCAGCTCTCCTGTTATCTGCAGTCCCGGTTGTCTGGAGCCACATGGTATCCTCACACACCTTTGTATAATCAAGGTTGTGTGGCATTTACTATTTTTGTTTTGTCAACAAACTAAGACCAACCTTCACCTCTTCTCTGTATGTCCTGGATCTCCATTGTATATTCTGTGCTTGTTCAGTCCCTGTGGATAAAACAACTTCAGTAGGCACAGAAGAGTGAAGTTTCCTCTTATCTAAATTGTTTGCATGCATTAGTTAAAAGCTACCTGACCGGTGCTATACCTCACTAGTAAACTCTTTCCTTTCACACCTCTTATTGCCTCTTCATTGTTTCCTACTCTTGAGCTAATTTTCTATCCTAAAGCTGTTATTTTAACCTAGGTACCATAGCTGTCTGCCTTATTCAATTATCTTTGGTGTGAAACCTTATTAGTCTTTGAAAATCTAAGTGTATGAAACGCTTGCTCTTGCTGCAGCAGTATTGTCTCTCAAGATTGAAAGTGAGTTAGTTTAAGCAGGACTCTTACAAGACCATGCTGGGTATTTAGAATCAAATTATACACATGACGGTCTTCATATGTCCTTCAAAACATTTCTTCACCTATCCTGCTTCTCCCTTGACTACACTAACCAGGATATAATTTGATTGCCACAATACTTTTGTGGCTTTTTTTTTTTTTATTCAATAACAGTTGTAGGTTTCCTGTTTTTTCATTTCTCTGGAGTATCTCCTGTGACCAGAAAACAAAGCTCCATCTTTTTCTTCTGCAAAGTTTGGAGAAAAATAACTATTTAACAAATCTGCTGTCTGCCTCTGTTGTCAATTCCCTACTACCACATTTTAGTGTACCAATTTTCTCTTTTATGGTCTGTCAAGTGAGAATACATGTGAGAAGTCCTTTATTTTAGCTGAACATTGCCTGGCAATTTGGATGTTTGGTTTTCTTACTTTACACCTCTAACTGGAAAGAAAGATGCTGCCAGTTTAGCCTAGTAGCAAAAGTTAGTAACTATTAAACACATCAGGTATTTTGATCACTAGTTGAATGACAGCTCTTTATCTTTAGAGTGAGGCCTCAGTGCCTCAAAAGGCAGACCACATGCTTCTATATTTTGGGATATTTGGATCCATAACTTAAGGCTATGACAGAGCTCTGCTATAATAAAGTGCTGTTGCATATCCCATCCTTATCAAAATGCTCTGCTCTTTGCAAGACAGATGGAAATAGACATTCTTCTGGGGTACCTTCCCTGCCTTTGTGTAACATATGAAGGACTAGAGAGCTGTGGATGTAGAGAATGCAGTATGCTGTTTGGAGAGCACAGAAGCAAGTAAAAAAATAAGAGAATACCAGCTACTGTCTGCATTCACCAAACAGGGAAATCAATTTACTTTTACTAACATTATTCCTTCTGCTGCTGTGAGGCCCTAACTTAGTGACTTTGGCACATGTCTAGCTGCAGCTCATTTATGGGAAAGTAATGACATTTCTAAGATCAGCATATGTTAAATCCCATGAATTTACCATGAGAGAAAGATTATTTCACCTAGGTCATAGCTGTATAATTGAATGCTCTCCAAAAAGAAAATCAGAACTCTCCCATTCATTTGCAGTTTCCACAATAAAACAAAAAGGAAGATATTTGTTTAAAGAGAAAAAGCCCATTAAAAACTCAAGCTTATCTTTTGTGGTTAGTGGTACTGTAACATAAAGTTATCAACAAAGCTCTTTTTCAAGATCTGAACAAACATGTAGTATATTATTGTGCATTTAGTAGAGGGGTCCTGTCCTTTAGGAAGATGCCTTAAAAAACCCACAACAAAACAACCAAAAAACTCCCTTGTTTTGTTCTGTCCTATTTCAGCAATTTTAGGTAAGCTGTAACACCTTTTCCAGCTCTACTGGTGAAGAGGAATCTGCAATTCGTACAGGAAAAAGAAAGCATCAGATCATCAAGCAGATACTTTGGAAATTTCTTCAGGTTTCATAATTACCCTTCAGATATTTATCTGTTTCCTGACAGGTGCTTGTCTCAAAATCCTGAATCATGTCAAATAGTCACATATTAAAAATAGGACTTGTACTCCTGCTTGACCATGTCAGGGGATAATTACGTATGCATGTAGTGTTAACTCAATCCAAAGAAGAGCTGATGTTCTTCTGTCAGAATAATTTTGAGAGAATGCTGATTTTCTGCAATATTAAAAACATTTTTAATAGCTTTGTCAAGATGATTAATAACAAAACCATTTTTTTTTAGGTATGGAAAAATTGTTTTGTTCTGACTTCTGTACAGAGTTATAATGCAGCATAATCATGCTAAATACAAAAATGTCCCAAATGATTAATGAATAGCATGGTAAAAATGCATCTTCGTGAGACTTGTAGAGGACTGCCACCCAGAGGGACATCAAAAGGCTAGAGGACTGGGCTGGCAGAAACCTTTTAAGTCCAACATGCAAATGGGATGTCCTGCGCCTGACTAGGAGGGAATAACTATGTACAGCAGTGCAGGCACCTGTGTGGATGGATCTGGAAGAGAAGTTGCTGCACCCTCCTACTACAGTCCAGGTTAACCATGTAGGAGGCTGTATTAGCAGTGGGTTTGAGGGAAGGGACTTTCCCCTTCTCTCCAGCACTTGAATGCTGAAAGTGTCATGCCTTGGTAATATCAAACTGGGGCCAGTCCAGTGGAAGGCTGCCAAGGTGGTGAAGGGACTGTAGGACGTGGCATATCAAGAGAGACTGAGGACGCTGGGACTGTTTAGCTTGGAGAAGAATGCATCTGAGGGCATTTTCAGCTAGCTGTTGGAGTCTTGCCAGAGGAGATGGAAGACAGGCGCTTCTCTGAGGTGCACAGTGAAAGGACAGTAGTCGGTTGTTGGAAACTGCTGCAAGGAAAATCAGGGGTTATAAAGGAAAACTTCCAAAATGACAGTGGTCATGGAGAGGCTTTGGAACTCTTCAGAGCTTGTCTAAATAAGGCCCTAAGCAACCTCACCCAGCTTTCAAGTTGGCCTTAGTTTGAGCAGAGAGTGGGATTAGACACCCTTGCAAATCCTTTCCAATCTAAATCTAAGTTCTGTGGAAAAAATGTGGTAAAATTTGATGCAAGTATTGATCAGAACTCTGGTACTATGGATACTGTTTTATATTCTTCCAGAATGAGAAGAAATGGTCATAATCCTACGAGTGAAGAAACTGAGTTTCAAAACTGTTTCCATCCAAATTTCAGTGAGGTTGCTTCTGATTCAATTTTAAAATTGTCACATATATGAGTTTAAATATTCTATTAATTCTAAATATTAATTCTCTTTTAGTTCAAGCAAACTTGAACTAATATGTACCAGTGATAAATGAGGATCTTTCTTCCATTTCACTTACTGGCATGTTAAACAGAGCAGCAGCATGTGTTCTACTGTGGAACTCCAATTTGTTAATCATATTTCCTAGGGCGGCACTCACAGACCACAAGATATAGCAACCCCACTGTGCTAAGTGCTCTGCCAGTACATTGCATTGTTTTCCCTTACACTGCAAAACACATAATTTCTATAAATCAGTTGACATCTGGAGTTCTACAATACAAAAACTGAAAGAAAAAGATTGTGCTGGGCCCAAGCAGTGGATTTGAACAGCCAATGAGTATTTTTCTACAGTCTGTTCAAAAGCAAACTCAATCTTACTCATGTGTATGTTAATAAAAATCTTAACATTCATTTTAAATCCTTGTGTATTCATAGAAAAATTAATAACTGCGTATTTGAATTAAGAATTTGTATTTAATGGCTTGCATTTGGTTATGTAATTTAAAAGGTATTACTTTAGGATTCTGCTTGAATGCTTAATACAACTTACATTACTGATAGTGTGTATTACAGTCATCTCTATAGTGTGCTTTAAAAGTTGTGCTAGTTCTACAAGTTAATTTAGAAGGTTGTAGCTTATTGCAATGTGCGTACTTAATTTTAATAGAGAAGGCTGAAAGTATGTACAAGACCAAAATTATTTACTGAAGCAATTTGAAAATACTTTTAATGAAGTACAGATAAGAGTATTCTTCATATTGCTTGGAGAATTCACAAATAGCGGAAAGCATGAATGAATCTTTTGGCTCTCAGAGATAAGGATATAAGCAAAGATCAGCCCTAGTTTCTTTTTCCTTTACACCATTATTCTATCTGTGGCTCAGGTGGAGGTGTGCTTCAGAGGAGCACACCCAAGTACAATACTTTTAGTTGTGTAACTGTCAAAGGAGAAAGGGCCTCCAACAGTTAAGGAAATCCAAGTAAACTTTAGTTCATGTTACCAAGAAAATATTCTATTAGCTCTTACTTAATAATCTTGTTGATGTGGAAGCTAATGTTTAAAACAAAACCAAACAACTCAAGGAAAGGAATACAGTTGATGTTGAGAGTCCTGATAAACAGTGGAGTGAGAAAGATTCTACCCTTGCAGCTTTAGGTTTGATGGAAGTCCTTGCCAAAGACTGTTTCAGAGGAGTGCAAGAGGCAGAAGGCAGACTTCAGAGACCCTAATCCGGAATTGGGGAGAGGGATTATGAAGTGTATGTATGATAAAAATGAACAAGGTGATATTGTGAGAGAAGAGGAGAGTCACAGGAGAGATGACAAGAAGGAACTAGGAATTAGTTATTAAATCACACTCGCTGTGTGATGGGGGGGTAAATCAGAAGAGAATGTGAGATCAAACAGAGAAAGAAAGAGAAGGGAATGGATAAGAAGCATCCTAAAATCTGGGACTAATAGAGAAAGGGGAAAGAAAGATGAGAAATGTTTGTTTCAGGGGAAAGGATTATAGGGGAGACATGAGAAATAGATAAAAGAGGGTAAAGACAAATACAATTTTGCCAGTTTTCTGTGTAGGGAGGGAAATGAACAGAAACATCAACTAGAAGAGCAAAAAGGATTCAGTATCTAGGATTTAGTTAAGCTGAAGAAATTGTAGACACTTGCTCCGAAAGATATTTTTTTATAATGGAGTAAGTCAGCCTATTTAGAGAATTTCCTTAAACGCTGCAGCATGCCATGGACAGAGAAAGCTGATTTGGCCACGAAGGGTGTTGTCAAAAAACTGAACTGGTGCTACTCTTGTCATCAGTAAATGCCAAAGTCTGGAGAGATTGAACAGCATTCTTCACAAGAGACAGGGTGCTAAAAGCAGATGCCAGGGCATCGATGCAGCAGGGTTGGATTGACAAGTGCAGGTACAAAGAGGAGCTAGCTGGACAGTCGTGGAAGGAGGTAGTCAGTGTGAGAATTTGGCTGCAGAGAAGACCAGTAGGTGAACTTTAGAGAACTTATAAAAGCAACTGCATTGGATATTTTGGGCCACTGAATGGCAGAACATAGATTCTTTTCCTGCCTACCTGAACCTCCATTTTACTGTTGGTCAAATAGCCTGCACATACTGTACTTGTTAGGAGCTTGTATGAAAGCCTCACTGCTCTCATTGTTAGAAACTTAATTCAAACAATACTAGCTCCGCTATTTTATTTTTTTGCCAGTACTAGCCACTGTTTTCAAGTAGCTCTGGCACAAATATTTCTTATTCTCTTCTATAAAACAGAATATCTGTATCTCTAGTGGATGCTTTTGCTGCCTTTCAAACACTAATTCAAATGTGAACACAGCTGACCAGAACTTTATCCCATAGGGTCTTCCTATTGCTTTTTCAAGAGTGCTATGAACTGCCTCTGGCAGTGTCTGCCTCTTGCACAGCTGCCTGACAAGGGTTTATTCTCATCATGTGATTAAACCACATACCTTGGCTGAAGCAGGGCTCGAGCCTGAATGTAGATAGGAAAACAAGACACAGCTACCTGAGATGGAAGCCTCATCATTAAATACTGCATTTTGAGCTCTAGCCCATTCTTGAGCTATCAAGAGTACATATATATTGTTACAGATTACATTTTCCAATTTATTTAAATTCAGATCCCCTTAACTTGTGGAGATAGCTGCACTATGCAGCCTGTGCAGAAGTCTTAACAGCAGATTTTTGGTCTAGAAGCTCACTTAGCAAAGGAAAACTTTGGGCAGAACTTTCCAGTAACTGAGATCTTGCATCCATTTCTTCCTCCCATGGCACAGATTCATTCTTTCTCAGGTGGAAAAGCAATAGAAATACAGTATGCACTGAGGAACCTAAAAAAAGATGTCCTGTTAAAAACAATGACAGAAGAGCCTGCCCTGAAAGTTTTATGTCAGGGTGAGATTTTAGGAGTTCAGTTATTGACATGTGCTGTGTATTTGCCACGCAGATGGGATCAATAAAGCCTTCTAAATTCATGCCTACCTCACTTCTATAACTGTACTTATATATTATAGAAGTCTGTATACATATATGTATATCCAAGTACCAGTGTACCAGCAACCTCGAATTTGTTGCTACTAGCTTAAGAATAGGTACTGCTTACACTCTGAGAGGGGTGAACTTCTTTTACAAACAAAATAAACCCTAGGACTTTTATAAAAGCCCAGGCAGTAAGCCCTGGCAAAATACTTGGCACCATTACTCTTTGTGGGTTCACAAGTGAAATAATTTTAGTCTCCTGTGCCTTGAAGGAGCTGCTTACCTGGGACTCACTGGCAGGCAGGAACTGGGTAATATAGCCTGAAGGAGCTGGAAATATCAAGAGGATGGGGAAAACCAGCGAGGGAGTGGAAATAGGAGGATTAAATAAAGTGAGGTAAAAAAAATAGAAGATGCAGCAGAGTATGTGCCAGACTGAGAAGACTCCAAAAGAACATATCCAAGGAGGTGAAAAGAAAGCAAGTATTACCAAAATTGGGGAATAAACCGTGATGGTAGAGTAGAAGGAAGAGTACATTTACGTTCAGGCTGGGTAATAGCTCAGTTCATAGGAACTGAGTATCTGTGCCACAGGAATTTCCAAGATGTTTTTCTTCTGTGTCAAGATGGTAATCCAAGCTAGCACAACTTCTCAGTGCCATGAAAAGCTTTGTTTTGAAAATGCCAGTGTATCACATTGAAGAAATATTCGCATTGAGGGCAGTTTGATAATAGGCTCTAGTGCACTCCATTGCTGTTTTAATTTCAAGGGCATTCTCACTTAACTACAGCCAAGACCTACTCCTTGCCCTGTCTGACACACTGAAGTCCACAACAGGGCCATCATGACTGCATGTGGCCCACCTTGAGAAAGGACGTCAGGGCACCAGAGGAAATGAAATCTGGGCTCTTCAGTCTATACTGGGCTCTATAAAAATGCATGCCTGTCAGCTCATCTTAAAATGTAGGAGGCTGCCTACATACCTTAAAAATACAGAGCTTTATAGCTGGACTTGCTGGATTTATTAGTGTGTGTTTGGGAATTTGCAGACGAGCTTTATCTGAATTTTCCTTTTTCTGTTGGACTCTTTGGCACAATTGTTTGGGTTTGCTGTTGCACTTACTCTTCCCTGATTATTAATGGTATTTGTTTTCTTTGTTTCCCTGTATCTTTCACATCTTTCTGATGCTTGTGCTCAGTCTCATTTGCATTATTCCTCTCCCACCTTTTCCTTCATAATCCTTTCTTTTCTGAGCTCCACCATCCTCCCATTGCAGTCCATCTTTGGTTTCTCTCCCTCCCATGTGTGTGCCAAGGCATTCCAACACAGAAAGCTTTATTCAAGCAAAATTGTCATAAAAATGAGAACTGACTAACTTGCAGGTTAGTGTTCTTAATATCTGCTATGTCTGTCTACTTGGAAAGTGGTGCACTGTGAGTTCAGATGGTGATTTACACTAAACTTATGGCACAGAAAGCAAGCTGTAAGCTCTTAAACATCAAGGTAGTCTTCAAAATGTTGCACATACTGCTTTCTGGTTTATAACCTTATAGTTAAAAACATGTGCTTGTAGTAGAACATCTTTTTAGTTTTGTAATATTTAAATTATTCAAAGTTCTGTGAAATTAGAGCATTTCTGAACTTTGTCTTTTTTTAAAATAAATATTTATGAAAATGCTTTTTTATCTTGAAGATCAATGCAAAATATACATGTTGGATGTTTCCATCCTTTCATGGAATTACTTGTAATTCTGACCACATGCTAGTATTCTTCGTCTAACTGAGAAGGTGTGATGAGGGGGCTAGAACACATTTAAATCTACAAGAGACTAATCCTAAAAAAAATAGTAAGAAATGAGAGTTGGACATATGCAGCTTTGCTTTTTTAACTACAGCTTGGTTGATAGTGAGAGCTACTGTATAAACTGTATATGTCAGCTGTGCTATGCACTCATGTGCTTAGATTGCTGTGTAAGAATGGGTATATTGAATGCAGTCCTCTTTGTTTTTCCTTTTGGAAAAACCCTTCTGCATAGTTCAGGAGTGTATAATGCAATATAATGTACTGTGCCTTAATCTGAATTAAGGGACATCTCATGAAACAGCCTTCTTCCACATCTACCTGTGGGACTGACTTTCTCTGACAAACTGAATCCCAAAGCTTGAACTGGCCTTTGAACTTCAAAGCAAAGGTCAGTGTCTCAAACTGAAGCTAATGATCTGGCTCAGACCTTCAGATCTGTAGGGTAAAAAGTATCCTAAAGATACCTATAAAAAAGTATCCTAAAAGTATCCTAAAGATACCTATATAAAAGGTATCACTTTATCTCTTGAGGAGGGCTTCAGCAAAAATAGGAAGAGGGCCTAAGCACATTACTTTAAACTGGTGGTTCTTCCCTGCTGTCTGTCTTGGTCTCTTCACAAACTGTTCCTACCATCTAAATGTACATCCCTGCCTGGCAGACTCCTTGATGTTCTTTGTGGCATTTAGCTACAGATCACAATAAAGTATGCAGTCCCTGGTCCATCACTGCCTTTAAATTATTCATAATTACAAGTATTCTAATCGGTTTAGATTTATGCTCTGTTGCTCCATTTGTTTACTTTTATAAAGATTTTTTTTGTCAATGTGCACTGTGCTTGGCAAATATGCTTTTCTCCTGTATTTATAACATGGTTTTGTCATAGTAAATTATAATTTCTGTGAGGCTTTAAGTAGTCTAAATCTCAATAAACTCAATGCCAGTGTTGATACTTGCTTTCTTCCAATTTGTGTCTAAACATGCTTGGTTTTCTGTTGTCAATCAGTTCATTTTTGTCTTCATTTCTCAAGAATGAGGATATATTCTTCTGGGCCTGAATCTGCAGGACAGCACTTTTTAAAAGCTTATTCACATAGTTATTGTGTATTTGGAAAAGAGATGCTGTGATCTGCCTGAGTATGCCAATAAATTTGGATCAAGGTCTTCAAACCCAAGGGCTTACAATGAGACTCAGATCTTAAAGCTTTGGGTGTTAGTATGCTTAATGAAATGTTAAAACAGAAGGTAAAAATAAAATCTATTTATTTGATGTTTACTATTCTTACACCACTATTTGAAGTATTGGTTACCTATTCAACAGTAAAGGTCGAGTTAATTTTTACTTATATGTAGGAAGATATCTAAGTCAATTCATATAATTATAATATTATATACATGTAATGTACTGATTATAAAATGCATACTTCTGCTTACTGTTACTAGGCAACACTCAAAACTTCAAAAGCAACTTACTGATGAACATCAAATCATGCATTGGGCCTGAATATCCATATAAAATCAATTAACTACAACTTAAATAACAGTTTACAGGACTTAGTTGTTAGTACCCAACACACAGTGACAGAGTGTACGTTTCCTCATACTTCACAAGGAGTCTGGGACCAAGTTTTAAAAGTCATGAAACTCAGCTTGGCAGGAGGCCCAAGAGGTCATCCCACCCAAATTCCCACTCAAAGAAAGGTCAGTGCTGATTTCAGACTGGCTTTCTCAGGACTTTGTGCAGCTGGGTCTTGAAAACTTCCAAGAAAGACTCTACAACATGTCTGTGCAACCTGCTCCAACATTCAGCTTTTAGCGATTTCACCACCACCACCCTTTTATCTAGCTGAAAACTCCCTAATTCAATTCAGGATTGTTATCTCCTGGCGTCTCCCAGTGCCTCTCAGTAAAGATCTTGGCTCTGCTATCTTAACGTCCCTGCAGGCAATGGGAGGTTGCTGTGAGGTCTCCCCAGAAAAGCCACACTTCCTTAGCTTCTCCTCACAGGGCAAGTGACTCGGCCTTCTGACTCTCTTTGCTGTCAGCAATTGCCCCAATTTATCAATGTGTTTCTTGTACTGAGGAGCACTTATGGATGAAGCAATTTTCTAAAAGAGATTCCAAACCTGATCAGTTTCCACTACTAGTAGCTTCCTTTCTTGAACCCCGTCTCTAGGCACAAAGTCCTGGGAGATCTTGTTGAAGACCAATACAAAGAGAAAGAGGTAAGATACACCAGTTGCTGTCACAAAATCACCTGCCCCATTGATCAATAGGTTCATGTTTGCCTTGTTTATTCTCTCATTAATAGAGATGTAGAAGTGCTTCTTGTTGGCCTTGTTCCTCATTGATTTCAATCCTAGGTAAGCCTTGGCTTTTCTAATACCATCCTAACATGGCCAGAGGATTACTCTGCATTTCTTTATTCCTGCCCGTGATTTCAACTCCTGCATATGGTCAGTTTGTACAGGAGGTCAGTCCCTCTTTAATAAAGCCAATCTCCTACGTTTGCAAACTTTTTTTAACATCAGATGGACTGCTCTTACACTGGGAAGATACAATCCTAAAAGACCTGCCAGATCACTTGAGGTCACTTGTCCTAATGAGCTGTCTTTCACAAGTTCCTACTTACCAGTATTCTTCACACGTATTATTTTCCATCCTTAAATTCATCCCTAGTGTTTTTAAGCCTGATCGTTAGCTTGTGTTGTCTGATTCCCCCTGAGACTATTCAGAATGATTCCTTTTCACCCGAATTGTTCCTTGTCCCCCTCAGTGCATGACGTTATCTGTTTAAGTATACATCAGGTCTTACAAATCTTGTCACTTTTATCAGCCCAGGGGACAGCTTTCTCCTAGGATTCTTATTTTGCTTATTTAAAGAGTGTTTCTCTTTCATTGTATGGCTTAATAATGGAAGATGGCAAATGCTCTTTTGTAATTTCTCTCTTTCTCTTGTAATCTCTTTCTTTCTCTGAAGAAATTCATTGCAGTCACAGCTGAAGGTTGAGGGAGAGAAAATCTAACTCTAAAAAAAGAAAAACTAATCTAACTCCACTGATTAGAATGCATATTTTTCATGCTGAAAAAAAGAAGATTCCTTCTTGGTGTGGGATTATATAAAGGTAATGCTTAAAGAAATAGATTAGCTCTGGCAATATGGATGTTTTACTCATGCCTGCTGTTAGTTTACAATATTTCAGCATGATGATTTTTCTTCTGTGGCTCTTGTTTATACAAATTGTTGACTTCTTCCACACACACCCTTTTTTCGTACCTGCTGAGCATATGCCAATCTTTCATGTCTTTTTGTTTTTTTGAGAAGAGAGAAATCCTTTTCATACTGTTATCAAAGTCTGAACAGAAATAAAAAGTATTTAGTTTGACCAGTCTTACTTGGACATATGCAGCTACCTTAATCATTAGCCCTATCACCTTCAGATTATCAAGGTAGTTTACAAGTATTGTAGAGGAAATGTTTAGAACACCAAGATTTTTGAAAATTTATAGTTAACTTGGAACTCTCTCTTTAATCTCAGGTTGTGCTTGGTTTCATGCCACCAGCAGCACAACTGAGGAAAAACATTTAAAAAACTAGTGAGACAAGTTAATCAAGAGAGTTGGATAGAAGGTGACTTCATGGAGAACTGCTGACTTTCAGAAAACAGACTAACCTTTATGGAATTGTTTTGTGGATTCAAGGAGCAACTACTGTTTCTATAGTGAAACCATTGACTATGCAAATTACTTTCTCATTGGGTAAACACATGGATGCTTCTTACCTGTTTTCTTCATGTTGGCTTGCTTTGTTTGAAGTTCCTTTAATGCTTGTTTGCCTGGATAACTTGACGTCAGCTGCTCAGGTGAAGACCTTATGATTATTTTCTGGTAAGGAACCACCTATCTTCTTTTCTGATAGATGAGTGTAGCAGCTGCCATCTTGGCTGTCCATAAAAACTTCTTTCTCAACCCAGTGGGTAAATATAAAGCAATGGGTGACACAACTACTAAAGCAGCTAGCCATCAACACTGCTCATGCAGAGAGATAGGGTGGGAGAGGATAAAGAAAACGCTGTGCAATTTGGATGATTATGATGCAACTCTCCAACTAAAAGCACATGTGTATTTTAGTGACAGTAAGCGTGCAAAACATACTGGAAAATACACAAATCCATTTTTGGCTGTACAAGAAAACTCTTCTATAATCCAGATGTGAGAGCAGCCAATTACAGTGTTCTCTTTTTTTAATGAAGAGCATGCAAAGCATTTTTAGATGTCCTTTACTTATTTTTCTCCACTTTAACTGTCCCTTTTATTTTCTTACTTGATCAGAAAACCTAGTTTTCCTCCCTATTCTCTACCACACTTTCATAGCTAGCTGGACAATCTTTTTTATTCATGAGATACGACATTAAATCGACATTTTATTGCACTTACAGTAAGAAATAGAGCTGAAGTGCTCACCCAGAAGTCATATGTAGTCCCAGTTCCATCAAAACAGAGTGAGATGGTCATTTTGTTCAGTGTTAATAGCTCCATTATTCCTATAACCACAGTTCAACTATTAGGGAACTACACTAGAATTTGGTACATATAACATTGTTTTTAAAAATCTCAGATTAGAAATATAAAATTACCTGCAAAAAGTTTTGATGCTCAGCCCAAACTACTTTACCTATTGACAATAAATAAAATATATTGCTTTCCTGGAATTCAACTCCTAAAATATAGACTGTAGTAACTGAAAAAGCTTTATATGAGAAAACAACCCAGTGAGATAAAGTCCTTCCAGAGTTTTCTATTGATATTGTTGTTTAGTTGTCTCTATCCAATTTTATTATGCAAGTAGATTTGATTCTGTTATTTACAATAAGATGTTTCAAACTGAATATAACAGCAGGCTGTCCTATGAATAACATGTTTGTAAATGGCTCTGAGCCCCAGTTATACTTGTTTCAAACCACCACGCCTATACATGTACTTGAATTCAAATCAGAGCCATAAACCACGTGGCACCAACAACAATCCTATTGCTTGGCCACCTCTCTTCTTGTGAAAAGCAATGCCTGAAAGCTGTATCCCCTTGGATGCCTGTCCTTTACGTGCTTGCTGATGGCAGTAGCCCCACACCTAGACCTTCATGGTGCAGGGCATGGACTGCATGGCTCTCAAACTGGTGTGCAGCAAGCCCAAAGTGTTGGAGACCCTAAACTCTAATGGAGTAACTTGAAATTTGCTGCTACTAAGCTGCTTAGATGCACCTTTGCATTAATCTAGTAACTGAGACCACAGTACTCTACTGTTGGCTGGGGATGTCTGGCTTTTGGGCCAGAGCTGTCTTTCTCCATACCTAAAAGCATCATGCTCATGAGCTCTGTTTCTTGAGGGATGAGCAGAAAATGTATGTTCTCTAGCAAAACTTTTTGGCTATTGACACTAATAAGTACCAGAGGGAAACATGTCTAGTCTCTCCTCTCAATCTTATAGCAAAATTCCCCAGAGTGAAGACTTGGATATTCTTTTGGAAGCAGAGCCAAGTTGCTTGCAGAATTCTCACCTGATGTTACATACACCTTCAGAGTTCATAACTCATTTTATGATGTGGCAGAGTAAACCAATTTCATATACTTGTATAGATTATTTTTTTCTGTGTAAAATGTTGAGCCAGCATGTTACTGAGCTAATTTATTACAATGTTAAGGCAGTTAAAGACGGAACAATATGATTATCAAATTGAAATCTCTTGTCTTTAATTTGATCACTGTATCAAGCTTTAATTCTTTGCCAAGGGAGACTACTTGATACAGGAAAAATGCCTCTTCCTGTCACAGTAACAAAAGAGTTTTCCCAAAGCCTTAACCTAGGCTGAAGGTTGAACTGTACAGTAAATCACATTCAGAACCTAATTACTCTTCACTAAAAGAGACTTTCTAGAAGTAAGAATTCAACAAATGCACACAAGAATATGTTGACTAAGCTAGAGTAACAAAAGGTAAAGTTGTCACTTCAGTGAAACAAGAATAAAAATAGTTTGAAGCACTTCTTCTTAAGTAATCACTCGAGATCTTTAATTTAGGTAGTTGTTGGCAGGCCTTCAAGAAATGGCTCAGAACCTCTGAATTTAAAGATGTGGATCCATCACAGGTTTCTTGCTGATAACTCTAAATTTTCTTATGCAGAAAGCCTAGGACAGAGAAACAGTTTTGGATGTTGTGAGTAACAGGAAGGAGAAAGTCCTTTTTCTTCTATATTGCTTTGTTCTTGTAGGAATTACTTCTCATTTTCCCTAGTTCATGAGCACTTGTTGTGGCCCCTGGGCTTAACTAGATGAATCCAAGATTCCAGAATAGTCACTGCAGTCAAATCCCTGTGGAGGAACATTTAATATCAATGTGGGAAGACTCATTACTGAATAAAACTCTGTTTTCACAAATAGTCTATAGATAAGATGATCTCTTAAAAAAAAATTATGTAGAGGATTTGACCCTGGCTGGATGCCAGGTGCTCACCAAATTGCTCTATCAATCCAAAACCTCAGCTTGCCAGGGGAGAAAATTAAAAAAAAAGTGTTGTGCATTGAGATAAGGACAAGGATGATCATTCAGCTGTTACTGTCATGGACAAAACAGACTTGACTCAGGAAAACTAATTTATTACCAATCAAACCAGAGTAGGATAATGAGAGTATAAAAAAAACCCTTAAAACACCTCTCTTC
Organism: Apaloderma vittatum; assembly: GCF_000703405.1. Classification (NCBI taxonomy): domain Eukaryota; kingdom Metazoa; phylum Chordata; class Aves; order Trogoniformes; family Trogonidae; genus Apaloderma; species Apaloderma vittatum. The sequence continues at coordinate 38,263 of NW_009731242.1, read as the reverse complement.
TTCCTGGGCTCAACTTCACTTCTGATTTCTCTACCTCCTCCCTCTCCTGAGCAGTGGCAGGGGGATATGGGGAATGGGCACTGCAGTCAGTTCATTACATGTTGTTTCTGCTGCTCCTTCCTCCTCATACTCTTCCTCTGCTCTAGTGTCACATCCCTTCCACAGGAGACAGTTATCCACAAATTTCTCTGCTATCAATCCTTTCCACTGCAGTTCTTCATGAACTGTTCCAGTGTGGGCCCTTTCCACAGGGTACAGTCCTTCAGGAACAAACTGCTCTAGTGTGGTTTTCCTGTGGGCTCACAAGCCCTGACAGCAAACATTGTCCGATGTGGGCTTCTCTCTCCGTGGGTCCATAGGCCCTGCCAGGAATGTGCTCTGGTGCAGGCTTCCCATGGGGTCACAGCCTCCTTCAGGCACCCACCTGCTCTGGTATGGGTTCCTTCACTGACTACAGGTAGATATCTATACCACCATCAGCCTCCACGGACTGCAGGGTGACAGCCTGCCTCACCATGTTCTTCACCACAGGCTGCAGGGTAATCTCTGCTCTGGCCTCTGGAGAATCTTCTCCCCCTCCTTCACTGACCTTGGTGTCTGCAGAGTTGTTTCACATACTCTCACTCCTCTCTCCAGCTGCAGCTGCTGTTGTGCATATTTGGGGTTTTTTTTCTGTGTTTCTTAAATATGTTATCACAGAAATATTACCACCATTGCTGATGGGCTTGGTCCTGGCCAGTTGTGGGTCTGAGGGCCAACTGGCATTACCTCTATCTCAAGGCCATTTTAGTGACCAAAGACTAGGAGACTAATGAAACCTTAAGCATTGACAGGAAAACATCACTGACATGAAAACATGAGCTTGTTGATAATGGTGATGTAAAAACATACACTGCATTCATATAAAAATAAATTCTTCTTTGAATTCCCCAGAACAGGACTCAGATTCAAGTCAATGTGAGCATTCTCATCAACTTGACTTCCTCAAAAGTGGCTCAGTTCTGCAATCCTTGGCCAAGTAAGCTCCAAATAAGGGCTCCCAAATCAAAGCTAATCTTCAGAATGGAAATGTTTCACTCCTATAAGAAGATGCTGTGTGAGTAATACCATTAGATATTAGGAATAGAGTTTTGAGAAGTCACTCTAACTTAATTTAAATTATTTACCAAGTGGTGAATCTGATGGACAACAAATGGATGCCATTGGAAAAGGAGTGTGTTATCGGGAGTGCAGTTTGTAATCCCAGTACTACACCATGGCTTGTGCTGTAATTGAGAGATAGTGAAAGCAAAAGCAGAATGAGAATCAGACCTATAGTGTAGTCAGCAGATGTGATATCTGTAAAGAAACTCAGCTCGAAATCTTTGCATTGCCTGTTTCTAAGCAGTTACACATGTGGCATAGATAGCCTAACAGAAGGAGATGATATGAAGGGCAGAGAAGGCTTGAGGCTGTGTTAAAAAAACATCAAAGTTTTGTGTCCCCCTTCACTCTTTTGTCACACTTTGCCTGTGGTGCATTTGCAGGAAGTGCTCTGGCATCTCCCTGCAGTTAGCTCTGTCATGGACTGCTGAGCTGCTGTGGCACGCTGATATATTTAGTAGCTGACTCGTTCACCCTGTACAGCCCTACAACTGGCACATGGTGCCAAAAAAGAACTATTTGCATTTATTGACACTTACATAAGAATTTCACTATACTAGAAAAGTACTCTATTTCATAACATAGCCCTGTTATAGTTTAACCCCAGATGGCAACTAAGCACTACACAGCTGCTGCCTCGCTCCCGCATGGGATGGGGAGAGGAACCGAAAACAAGCAAAACTTGTAGGTTGAGGTTAGAACAGTTTAATAATCAAAATAGAAAGAAAATAATAATTTCCAATACATCACATTTAATCATCATCATGTTTCCTGTCTTTTGATGTATATGTACATAGAGATATCATTGCCTTCATGTACAGGCCACCTTTATAAAATGTCTGTCAGGTTCATTTAGTTCTTGACTTTGGGCTCTATCTGTCATAACATTCTTTCTGGTTAGGAGGGATGAAGTCTGTTCAGCCAGCAGAGAAGGATCAGGCTTTGGTGCGGGGTGTGGGCGACATTGGGCATAGCAGCAGGGGGGGTGTGTAGTGTTGGATTGTTGCATATTGTTGAATGCAGTTCTGGTTCCATCCCTACTCTGCTTCAGTTTTATCAAAGTTCATTCTTCATTAATCTGTCTTTTCTTACTGTAATATCATTGATATAGCATATGACAATTATAGTAGCAATGATATACAGTGCCAGAGTTATATAGCAATTAATGTAATAGATTTTAATTCACTAGCTATTCTCACCCAAAATCAAATCCCCTTGAGACACACATCAGACTTCTCCATCTTTCTGTATCACCTACCAAGTGCACCCACGTCCTCAAGCAAAAGCAATCCCAAAAATAAATTTACCTTTTCCCAAAGCAGGAATAATCCACACTGCTTTCCCTAGTATGTTGTTGGGGGGCGGGGGGGGTGTACTACAAAGACTTTATGCTCTTCTACAGTATGTAAAAGTTTTGAATGGGGACGGCCAGATGAGTTGACAGATACTCTTGTGTCAACTACCCAGGTGGCTTTTGTTAAATGTGTATCCCAATGTTTGAAGGTGCCACCACCCAATGCTTTCAGTGCAGTCTTTAACAGTATTGTTCAATTTTCTTGGAGACTGGAACATGACAAGAGATGTGATATAACCACTAAATAGCCCAGGTGTCTATGAGGTTGTTTTGGAAATGCGTCCTGTTGTCTGACTCATTTCTTTCTGGGACGCTATGTAGCCATCAGACTTGATTTTCAAGGCCCACGATAGTGTTCCAGGCAGTGGTATGGGGCACAGGATATGTTTCCAGCCATCTGGTGTTTGCTTCCACCATTGTAAGGTCATGGCACTTGCCTTGGTGGGTTTGTGGGAGTGTGATATAGTCAAGCTGCCAGACCTCCTCATATTTATGTTTCAGCCATCATCTTCCATACTACAGAGTTTTTAACCACTTGACTGGCTTGAACATGTGTTTCATGTTCACAGATAACCTGTGTGATAGAATCCATGGTCAAGTCCAGACCTCTCTTATGAGCCCATCCATATGTTGCATCTCTTCCCTGATTGCTTGAGATGTCACAGCCCACTGAACCACGTATAATTCAGCCTTATGTTGCTATTCCATATTCCCCTGAACCACTTCAGTCTTAGCAGCCTGATCCATCTGTTTATTGTTTTGATGTTCTTCAGTGGCTCAACTTTTGGGTTGAGCACGTGGGCATCTACACGATGTACTTTCACAACCAGGTTCTGTATCCAGGCAGCAATATCTTGCCACAATGTGGCAGGCCAGATGGGTTTACCTCTGCATTGCCAGTTGCTCTGCTTCCATTGCTGTGACCTGCTGCTGCAGGGCATTTGCCACCATCCATGAGTCAGTATAAGGTGTTTGCCATTTTCCTCATTCAGTAATGTTTAAAAGCAGATAGATGGCTTTCACCTACACAAGTTGATTTGATTCACCTTCTCCTTCAGCAATTTCTGCAACTCATCATAGGGGACTCCATACAGCCACCATCCATCTCCAATGGTTTCCTACAATGCAACAGGACCCATCAGTAAACAGAGCATGTTGTCTCTCATTTTGTAGCCATTTATCATACAGTGGAGCCTCTTCAGTTCATGTCACTTCCTCCTCTGGTGGTGTTTCAAAATCTTTGTTTTCTGGTTAGTCTGTGGTCAATTCTAAAATTCCTGGGTAACTATTCAAGTCCATTGTGTGATCAGTGTCATCCACTTGCTCCACATAGCATTAGTTGCATGGTGCATAGGGGGGACCTTCCCCTTGAACACTAGGATGAGCACTTGGAGTCTGGGTGGCAATAGCAGCCGTTTTTCAGTACCAACCACTTCTGAGGCAGCTCAAACTCCTTCATACGTTGCCAGTGTCTCTTTCAGCTGGAGCCTTGGATCCTTGATATTCCTGACTCTAAAACCATAAGATTGGACCTTGGGTCTCCCCTGATGCCTTCTGCCAGAGGTTCTAGGTAGGACTGTTCTCCCTGGCTGCAATGTAGAGCACATTTTTGACATCTTGTCCTACCCGAACGGGCCCAAGGCCTACTGCATGAACAATCTCCCATTCAATTTGTTTAAAGGCTTGTTGTTGCTCAAGACCCCATTTAAAATTGTACTTCCAGATCACTTGATAGAGGGCTGACAATCAGACTAATTTTGAATATGCATTCTCCAAAAACCCACAACGCCCAAGAAAGCTTGTGTTTTCTTTTTACTAGTAGATAGAGACATAGTTGTTATTCTGTTATCACATCCACTGAGATATGACAACATACATCTTGCCATTATATTCCTAAAAACCATATCTCCCGTGCATCTCCCTTTACTTTTGTTTTATCACAAAACCATGTCTAAGAAGGACTTGGATTATTTTCTTTCTTTTCTCAAACTACTTCCTCTGTGTTTCCCCATACGATGATGTTGTCAGTGTTCCAGGACAAGTCCTCTTTCAAAATGCAGTACTTTTTTGATCTGTGTATAAGAAGCTTGCTGGACACCATCTTTATTTTCTAACATAAATTGTAAAAGCATCCATTAATACTAGCATGATAAAACAAATACATGCAGTCTATTTATTGTTCCGTTTTCAACTCTCTGACTAGAACATAATAAAGCAGATTTGAAGGAGGTAAGCTGGTTAACATGTAAAATGCAACAAAAAACATTGTGTGGTGGAATAGCAACTTGTAAATCCCCAAGGCCGTTCTTTTGATTGCTTTAGAAAATATGTGGTGCCAGGGTGTCTCATTCTTCCACCACTGTCTTGGCAACTTGAGATGAGACATGTGCCAGCCAGTATGGCCTGAAAAATGCCAACTGGAAAAAGCAGACGCCAGGTTTTTGGACTACATAGAGTCCTGAGCTCCCATAAAAAGACACACATTTGCTGCTATTCTGAGCAGTATATAGCAAACTAAATAAGCATATGTCCATTTATACCTCAAAATGCTGTTAACTACTTCTAGTGAGGTAATTAATTGCCTGTGGATTATTTATTTTTGAATTCTCTGTTGCTGTCTCGCACAAATCATGTTAGTTGGTATGTATTTTTCTGTATATACGCATGCAGATGAATAGTGAGAGATACAAAGGCACACAGTGCCAAATGCTTTTAGAAAGCATTTATTGAATGAAACTGAGTAAATTTCAAATATTGAAACTGCTGGAATTGGCCTTGACTCTGAGTTTTGAAGTCTTTTGAGATGTCTAGATTTCTCACTGCTAATAAAAAACTAGCATTATTTATGTATGTATGTATATATGTATTTCAGATTGATTTATTTTACAACTGTAGTGAATTTTGTTTGCAGGTGCAAAAAGTGCATGCACGTAGTTTGGGTAACAGGTAACTAGTAATCAGCCTGGTTCCAAATATGTTGGTTTGAGCTGGTCTCTGGTGTTCTCTTATCAAAAGCAGATTTCACTGCAGATACTCACTTAGAAATACCCACACGTTGAAGTAATGTGTGGACTTTATCTTTTTGGCTTAATTTGTTCAAAAGTAAAACAAAACTCCAACCTGATAGAGCTTTTCATCTCACTAGGTTTAAATACTCTTGTGTTTGAGGGGGTGAAAAATACCTGCTGTATTCAATGCTGCCTTCTCCATGTATGGAGAGTCAATGTCTACCCACAGAAAAAGCAGTTGGGATAAAATAACACAGAGCTGTGTCAGGGTAGTTGAAAACAAACACAGGTGTGATGGTTTGGGGTTTTTTGGTTTGTTTTGTTGTGTTTGTCTTCCCCCTGGAGGAGGAGGAAGACCCCTGGAACTGTTCACCCACGCAGTTACTAACAGGATAGTAGCATCGAATTGATACGCCTTAATAATAAATGTGTAAATGTATTTTTAAAATTAAAGGGACAAGTGGGCCAATTTAATAAATGCAAGATTCTTGGGTCCAAAATGCTGCTATAGTTCCTGATGGTTGCGGAGTTGTTTGTTGCTCTGGGAGTAATTTCCTCTCTCACACCCTCTCCTCCCCTTTATGTTTCTCTTAGAAGCAGTGTTTATTAGGTAATGAAAATGACTTGATCTATGAATTAGTTTACAGGACAGGATAGGAGAGCAAAATGTGGTATAAGAGATTAGCACAGGCCCGATAAGCATCTTCCTTAGCTGTGTTGTGTGTTTTTCTGCAGAAATGTCTTTAATTCCAATGTGAATTTAGCTAAGAGCTCTGAAAATGCCTAAGCTACTTAAGCTCAATGCAGAAAGCAACAGGGAATCATTACAATGACTCATAAGGCGTGGGATACCAATATTGAAATAAAAATTTGTTGTTTCAAATACTATGTTTCAAGCAGTAGTTCTGCAACATCTAAGACTGTTTTATGAAACACTATCTTTTTCTTTAATAAGGAGATAATTGAAAACAACTTAACTCCTTACATTATGCAGTTTCTTTCTGTCATGGAGACACTTGAGAGAACAAAAAATGCTTCTTTGGGCTGGCTGGGGATCTCAAACATGTTTTGGTCAAGGGTTTAGAGAAAGCTCTGGCTGGCTGAAGTCATATAACAGAAGCTGGGCTTTCTGACCCCAAATATATATCTGATGTGATGATTCTACACTTCAGGAGCTGTCAGAAGAAAATCTCTTGGGTTATTTTTGTTACTGCTTTGACAGCAACTAGTGTCTTGAGGCACTTGGAATGAAAAAGTGAGCCTGACAGGACAGGAATGAATTGCCTCCATGACAGAAAGAAACTGCCATATATAAGGAGGTAATACACAGACTGCAGGAGGAGGAAGATAAATAAAAATGTATATGAGGACAATATCTTTTCTATATTGAGTGTCTAAGGGCATTAGTCTTCCTTATATATTTTTTCCTCTTGTCTTCTACTTTCTCCATGTCATGAAGAAGCATACTTCTTTCAGGTTTGCATGTTTTTTGTTTCAGTAGATTCTTTTATGTATATATTCATTGTACTGTGCCTTTCTCAATGTTTTTCATACTAACCCTGTTTTGAGACACTTCTCCTAATCCTACATCTCTCAATGCCCCTGAGAGTTTTTTTAAATGAATGACATGGATATAAATCCCTCACTTATGCAACCCACGGGAAGTTTCAGATAGCTGAATCTGTGTCTGCCTTAAACTCGCCAGGAAGCAATATTGAATGTGTAGTGGTTGACTTGCAAGGATCTCTTATGCCCTGTGCTAATGAGCTTGGATTTTAATGCCTTAGGCTGAAGACCTCTTTAGTGATACTGCTTGGTTTCTTTAGCTCTATAGGTGATGTGTAAAATAAGGTAAAGTGTTCATATCAGTGATATCTGGTGATATTTTAAAGGTATTAAGTTGTTAGCTGGGAAGTGTGTTTAGGAAGTACTGTTGAAGTGCTTAACAAGGACTATGGTCAACATTTTTTGGTGTGTTTGTGGTAACTTTGATTTGCCTGTTAGCTTGTTCTTCACCATGGCTTCTGCTTTGACACTCCTAAAACTTAAGTTGAAAAAACAGATTAATTTTACATTAGCAATTTATTTGTGACTTGTGAATAAGACTTTGTCATTGCTTTGAAATTTAAGTCAGAATGTAAGAAAGTGGAGACAAAACTGATAGATTGAAAACTTTTAAATACAACTATGTATTTGAAAGATAGTTTATCTACAGAAATAGAAGACCTTGAGAGATGAAAAACAAATGTGAAATGTGGGGGAAAAGAAAGATACAATCCTACATAAAGCATGGAGATCCTAGAAAAAAAAATCAAAACATCTTTATTTCTATTATCCAGATCTTTGTAGTACCATGTCTCAATTGTTTAAGACTCCTCAAACTGTTGCTGGCAACAGGATTCATAAAAACAGAAGCAGAAAAATAGAGTTAATGGCTGATTTTTTTGAGAGAAAAAAAGTCTTAGTTGTAAAATAGGACCAGCTATTTCTCACTGCTACAGTTAAGATTTTGATTTTTCAGCTAAAAAATACAAAGTGGAAGAAATCTTTCTTGGCTTTTTATCTTGTTCAGCAAAAAGAACAAGTAGTGTTAGAGAACAGAGAGAGAGCAGAACAAGCAGGTGTCTGCATGCTCAGTAGTGGCTCCATCAGTAGTATTTGGCCTGCCTTGAATGTGGAGATTAGATTGAACAAACCATCTGAAGGAAATAAACCCACTCAACTCTAAGTGAAAGAACAACTTTCTAATGCCTAAAGAACAATAAACCCATACCTTGCAGGGAACTTAGACAATGTGTTACAACAAAGGCAGCAAGCTTGAAAAGTCAGAAATGATTCCTCTGACATCTCTCCACAAGCTAGAAATTAATTAGACAATAAACGTGCGAAAGAAAATAAACTTCCGTTATTTTAAACTCTTGGGCCCCTATTCACCTTTATGTCAGGAATCAATGAAATCCTACCACCTTTCAGATATACCTGCCTGCTTTAATTAAGAAGCAACTTTCTTGTCAAGATAGGCCCATTATCATGCCTTTCAATGCCTTTCTCTTGTTTTGTTGGGTTTTTTCTTCCACGTTTTGGATAGGGAGATCATGGTTTAGTTAGTAATGTTAGTTCAGATGAGTGAGGTTAAATCCACATTATTAGGAATTACTGGCTTTACTCAGATACCAATGTGTACTGGTTGGCATACTCATTGCAATCTGAAGATTACCTTCAGTTGCATAACTGCATTCATCAGAGTCAGAGCATCTAAACTAATAACTTATAAAAAAAAGAAAAAAAAATAGATTAGTCTTATGTTCTCCCTGCCCCTCAGTCAAATGACCACAATGAACTACAGCTGTCCTAATTGGACCTCTTAATATCTTTGTACATTTTCCTTTTTCTGGCTGTTTCATGCCTTTTTCTGTTTGAACTCTGTCAATGCTGAAGAAAAAGAGTGTCTCTATCTGAAGAGCCAAAGCTGTGGAGAAGGGGCATTAGTGCAAGACTGCATCCGCTATGCACTGGCAGTGAGGGATGTCTGCTGCATACTTAATAGTGCCTGCAGATTATCAGACTGATAACCTCCAAGGCAAGAGCTGTACAAACTTGTTACAAAGGAAGACAGTCCCATTCCTGCAGAAGATACAACTGAAAGTCTTCCCTGCCTACCTTCTACTCGCTTTTCTACACTTGCTGTAGTTAGGATTCTCCTGTTCCTATTTTCTTCGTTACCTTTCCACTCTTTTTCTCAGGCTCTTTGAAATGAAAAGTTCCCTTCAGACAGCTTTGTTCTACTTCCTGATCCCTTTGAAGTGCCTCAGCATGGATCTAAGGTGTTTTGTTCAGGCTTCATCATGGCAGACCTCAAGCGGGGTCAGGGGGAATAAAAATGTTTCTGTGGGATCTGGTGTAGTTTGAGCAGTCGGACTTGCTTTGTGGCAAAGCTGGGCTGCAGGATCTTTGTGTGATCCTCTGAAAGTTAAATTCAAGTACACAAGGAATAAAAAAATGAGTGTGCAAGCATATAATGAGCTAAAAGGCTAAACAAATCAAGAAACAGGACATAGGGTAGGCAAACAGGGAAGAGGCTGCATGTAGGTTACACCTAGGCTGCAATTTCAGTCATATTGTGGGTGGTATAACTCAAACCCTACAAAGACTCTGTCCATAGCTAGTGCAAGCAGCAATTGCTGCATCAATGAAAGCTGCCAATTTTTTTTTTCCTCTGAACGTAATTGATGAGTCTAGGTAAGTGCTTTTAGGAATGAAGCCACTTTTGGCCAGCTCAAGTAGGCTTGTGCTGGAACTTCTTTTGTATTAAAAAAAAAAAAAAGCAGATTTGCAACTATCTTTGCATCTTGCAAAGAATAGTGAAGGAACAAATTTTAATAAGCGTACTCAGTACCTCAGCAGGGAGATTTTACAGGATAAGAGACTAGACATGGATATTTTCAGTGGTAAAAACTTTTAATCAGTTCTTTAATCCCAAAGCTAGGAGCCAAAACCTCCAGCTTTCAGGAAGTGAAGGGAAGAGCTGGAGGCTCAGCTTTTGGCTTACAAATGCTTTTCCACAGAGATTATTGGGAAAGAAATAGAAAAGTATTTTAAAGATTTGAGCCTTTGCTGGTTTTCACTCTTTATGCTGAATTCTGGAAACTGCATTAAAAACATCATGTGTACTGACTGCTAGAAACATTGCACACTAACATGTGCCTGAGCAAATGCAATGTATGCCCTCGCATGGTCAATTTATACTGTCAAGAACAGTACAGCTTTAATCCACAAGCCTTAGTCTCCTTTGACTTCTGAGGTGTGCCATTGACAACAGTTTCCATGTCAGAAAAGATCTTCACTGAGAATAGACTTGGAAGTAAGGTGGTGTGATTTAGGACACAGAATGATCCAGGTCATGGATGCAGCCAGGAGTGCATTGTAGGAAGCAACAAGAAAGCACAAAACAGCTCATTTTGAGGTATTGTGGTAATAGAGCGGAGCACAGAAACCAAACAGGTAGTAGGGCAAGAGGAGATTTTTGTCTCCTTACATTAGCCAATTTCAGAACTCATTAGGCAGAAGGTTTGCATGGTAACATAGTTGTATGCATACTCTAACTCTGGAAAAAGGGCTTGGGGATTTTTAGGATGTATTCAGTTTTTCCTTTTTTCCTAAATCAAACAAAGCTGATGTGGAACATTTTTTTTTAGTAATAAATAACATTTGCAGGCTTCAGAAAAAATATATGAATTAAAACTTGATGATCTAGTAGAATTATTTTTGCACAAAAATCATATATTTTGGTTCATTTTACCATTTTGTTGTTCGTAGTTCATTTTTCCAGAGCTAGGAGCCAGTATGTTTATGAGTAACTTTGCTTCCTTAAAGATCAAAAATATTCTTTAAAAACAATTGTGTTCCTGCTACTAAACTCTTCAGTCATCCACATACTCATGCTGTTCAGTTACCTGTAAATATGGTGGCCTGAGCATGTTTATTTTGTAGGACTGAATATGTCATCAAGTGTCTCAGTAAAAATGACAATTTGGACTCTCCCTGCATTTCCTTTTACTCCCTTCTGCTTATCACTGCTCAATCTACTTGTCTATGGTGACTGTTCTTGTAAGTGCAGCACATGTCGCTATGGCAGCATCTTTTGAACTGAAAAAGAATAAATAAACTTCAGTCAAGGGGTTGAACTGGATGAAATAAACTGAGAACCTTTTCCATCTTGGAAAGAAGTTCCTGGATACCCATGCATCTATATAGGAAAACCACCTGACTCAAATAAAAAGGATATTATACGTTGCCTATTGGTCTGTTCTAGGTAAAAAAAAAAAAAAAAATTATCTTGAAATATTATTCCAAGTCTCATATTTTGAAGAGCTCAAATTAAAAATGCTTCTAGTTCTTCCATGTACAACCAGCAATTGGATGAAAGGGCTTTTTAAAACTATTTCCATCCTGTGTTGCTGTGCTAGAACTGAAGGTAAATTTTGGAAGTCCTTCTTAACTACTGCCCTTAGATAAAAGGAGGTTGGTTGTGGCTCATAATCTACTGTCCAAAATTGGATATTGTGACATTTGTGCTAAGAAAAACAGTGTCTTGAAGGCAATATCTTTCACCTATGAAGAAAAAGATTCCTTTATTGACTGTGGAGAAATAGAACCTTGAGGAAAAGTTCCAGTTAAAAGCCTTACCCTTACCGACTTTGGAAGCAATTCCAGAATAAAGCATATAGTAGTGCTTTAAACTTTTAAAATCAGATTTTAGAATAAGTAAAATTTTAAAATCAGAGTCAAGTGCTGGACAGAAAAGTGTTCTCAGTCTGTAATATCTGGGTTTGGGGATTTGGGGGTTTTTTAGCTTTCGAACTACAGAGAAGTTGACTTGCTAAAGTTTTATTCCTTCCAGCTCATCTAAAATTAGAAATAAAAAGTAGAATATGCCAGTTGATGCTTCTGAAGAGAGAATAGAAAAAATAGAATTTTATGTAATGACAGAGGCAGATTTAGACTTTGAAACTAACAGCAACCCTTCTACCATTAGGGGAAAAACTTGTCTTAGGGCCTTAATTCTGTAGTATTTCTTGTTCTGTATTATCAGTGGGGGAATAGCAGACTCCTTTATAGCAAACTCTGTTCTAGCTGTAACTCTTTCTCTGGGGGAAGCAATGCTCTGACTTTTCTAACAATGCAAAGAGATAGTAACAAGGGCAAGCTTCACCGATATTGCTGCGCTGTAACATACTGTTTTATTCAGTTGATGGCATTATTTTCCAGCAAAGTAAGAACTTGCCTAGGTGTATAAATACCACTGTCAAGTGAGGAAGTTACAATGCACAAGCTAGATAACGGACATAGTTTAGAACCTAATAGAATAAGATATACAACCAGGGGTCACTACTTCTTTATGGAAGCTGATATTTTATGAATTGTATTGAAAATTACAATTTTTGTGGTCTTCTCTGAAGTGAGAAACATGGCCTTAAGCTAAATTAAGACATTTTTTGAATATTTTGGCAGTACATTTCTTCTGGAACAGCTAGATGCAGCTAATTAGTATATACATGCTGCTGTAGCAAGCAAATTTGCAATCCCTTTTGTGCTTAGAAGCATGAACTGCTGCTGTAATGCAGGCCCCAAAGCACATAATCATGGACTACATCCTCACTGATGTGAAAGTATCCTTTTCTTCACTTTCACCTTTGCATAGTTCTGCTTCTGGGACTAGCTGAACCTGTTTTGTACATGTGGACTGTGCTTTGTCTTAATTAGAATTTTGTATTCTGATTGTGGGAGAGAATATAAGGTAAAGCTGAGGAATCCATACAGTAGCTTTCTGGAAAGAAGCTGTGGAAGGATCTACTGTCTCCAACTTGCTTTCAGGACATCACTTGTCTGGGTGATGATTCAGCATTTCAAGACTGAAGTAGCTACTTCGTGAAGCTGATTATGTGTTAAGTACATGATACTCTGCAGCAGCAGGCTAACACAGAGAAACTTATTTCTCTGTATTAGCTGAAACTTTTATTACCAACACGTATATGCTAATGATCTATTGACTGATCTTTGTAAGAAAGTGATACATGAACAATGTTTGATTTTTGCTAATTGCCAGAATGAGATCTCAGCATGACTTGGGAATTGCTCAGCTGCTTTTAGTGTCATGCCTTATGATTTCAGAGCAAGCTAAATACCAGGCCAGAAAGTGGATTTTTTTTCCCTCGAAGTGACAGAGAGAGTGGGAAATTCTGAAGAGTTTTTCTCACAGAAAACACCAACTTTGGCAAACAAAGAAAATACTGCTGATCTTGAAATATCACAAGAATGCTCTGAAGGAATTGCACCTTGAAATCTGTGTCCTTTTCCATTGGGAGCCAGCTTTCCATGTTGTACCATCCTCTCTCCACTTGCCAGTTTCTCAGGGGCCAGAGCACCTGTTTTATAGAAGAGATTCAGTGCTGAAACTGTTGAACTAAAACTCCTCTGTGGCACAACAGCAGCTCAATCAAATCAAACTGCTATGGTTTTGGAGGCTCTGTTTCTTGGCAAAGCCTCCTTTGGAAAGCAGATGATTTCATATTTTCCTTGAAAGCAATTTCCACAGAATGTTTTCCCTGTCTTTATTACAAAGTGACAAGTATGCTAAATCTGTTATTGGAATTGACTTTATTCAGAAAATAATTTACTGTTTGCCTTAAATTTCACTTAAAAATGCTGTATTTTTTGGCTTAAATTTCCATTTCGCTTTATCCTGATTCTCCGGCTTACATTCTTCAAACTGATACATTTTTCTGTATAAAGTGTGTCTCTACTTAAATATTCTTATTTATATCATTGTAAAAAATAAGAGCAGATGGTTCTCTCTTGGTGTTTGCAAACAACAATAATGTTTGATGACGAATGCACAACATTGTCATCCAAAATTGCTGTTTATGGTGAAATGCAGCTTTCAATAAGAACTTACTGTGTATGTTCAACAGTATCCTGGATTTCTGCAAAATGCTTCAATAAACTTGTCATGTAGATTTCTCTCCCTCCTGGAAAAGACAACTTAATGCCTCCTCTATGTTTACGTCACTTTTGGATTTATCGGTGAAGGCATGCATGTGTATATACACGCTAGAAGGTTTTTATGAATTGCACAGTTATTGTTATTTCCACTCATACACCAGAGTAAAAGGCTCCTTTCAGCCTGACTGAATTTTAATTCTGTTTCAGAGAATAACAGAACAGGAAAGCATCAGTCAGACTCTGAGAGAGAGCATGTTGTGGGTGTCCACTGTATAATCTGTGTAGCTGTAGGTGGCACAGCCAAGCCTCAGCTAACAGAGCAGCCTCGTTTGTCCCCCATAACCTTCCTTTTAGTCTTTGAGGATGTTATCAACTGTAAACTCCTCAGGTTAGTAATTTCCATGCTGTGCGTGTGCCTCTGGCTGCTTGTGTCCAGCAATTCTTTGTTAAAGCTTCAGTCCAACGTGGTTCAGCTATTTACAAGATTAAGGGGAAATACCATGTTTAACTCGCCTGAAAGAACAAATCTGCAAACAACTTTTAAAAACACCAGCAAGGTTTAATCCTTCTCTCTTCCCACCAAACCCCGTGTTTTTATGTCAATACTTGAGGTGGAGAATTGTTACTTTTGAATGTTCTTTTTGTTTCCATGAAAACCAAACCACTTTTAGCCATGTCAGAAGCCACTGAAGAAGCCTTTCTGAGTATGACCAACAGACTTTTTCAACAGGGAACCAGCTTTCTCCATAGATGATCTGCCCTGATTGCACCCTGGCCCACTTGAAAGCTGTTTGCTCTTATGATCATACTGCCCCAAAATATCTACTCTTGTGTGACTAATCTTGGTCCAGGTTTGAGCCCTGGTGTCTGAAATGAGTTTTCCCCGGAAATTGTGCCTGAAGTGAAGTGGAAGCAGCTTCAGGAATTGTGGGCTAAGACGTCGCCTCTCCTGTGCTTTCCAACCCTTAGTCCCTAAGGAGGAAGTGATTAAACTGAGAAACAGGAGGTGTGAGCTCAACCTACAAGAAGGTGGTGGAGGCAGGTGTGATTAAGGCCAGATGTAGGAACTAGGGCAGAGAGCTGTCTAGGGTGAAGATATTGGGAAATGGAGATAAAAGGAGAAGAATGATGAGGTTATAGAGGCAAGATGGTATGAATTAGATGCCCGTTGCATAGAGAAGGGAAGATAAAGGCAAGATTTTTGGAGTAATTTTTAATAATTTGTTTCTGGTTTTAGTTCTTGCTTTAACAAGTGTGATGGTATCCTGAACCATTATTCTGCAAATTTTCAGTCTCTCATTCATCTCCCACCCCAATAAACGTAGGAGACACCTTCAGCCTGTTGAGAACATCTCTAGTCTTTTCCTTTTTGCAGCAACAGACCAACACTTCACTCTAACAGCCTCATTCCTTGAAAGATAAACTGAGCCAGCATTATGTCATGGGTAGCATATTTTGAGCTCTGCTGCTCGATTCAGGACAGTAGGAAGAGACAGGAGGAAAGTATTCTGAACATGAGAGCTGATAGTTTAGCTTCCTTCATAATGTGGGACAAACTAAGGAATTTTATTCATTGAATCAACTGCAAGTAATTTTCTAATTTCATGCCAATTGTGAAGTTCCCTTCTTGGCTTAAATGGGTGTACGTTTATTTTTTTTGTATTAGACTGCAAATGACCCCCATCTCTTTTCTTGCTTTAGAAGCTACTTCTCTAAAATATTATCTTTCCAGTGCTTTTCTGCTACTCTTTTAAGATTGTTCTTTCCATTAAATCCAAGTTTGCATGTGCATTTCTGCAATATTAGGGACTGTCAGCATTATTTATTTCTATGTGTTATTCTTCTGCCAACTTGTTTAATTGCTCATTAGGGCCACTCTAAGCATTCCTTAGATGGTGTTTCTTTTTCACCTGGCATACGCTTGTTCCTTTCCTCTTACAGAAAGAAATAAAAAAAGAAAAATAAAAAAGTAATTCTGCTGTGGGTTTGTTGTTTTTTTTCAGGTACCTTTAGATAAAAATAAATTTCCTGCTGTCTTGATTCATTTGTGTACAGCATTTTTTGAATCTGTAGTCAATTGTGATCTGAGCTTGCTTATAGAATCATAGAATGTCATGAGTTGGAAGGGACCTCTAGAGATCATCTAATCCAACCCCCCTGCCAGAGCAGGATCACCTACAGTAGGTCACAAAGGAACGCGTCCAGGCGGGTTTTGAAAGTCTCCAGAGAAGGAGACTCCACAACCTCTCTGGGCAGCATGTGCCGGGGCTCTGCCCCACCCTCACAGTAAAGAAGTTTCTCCTTATGTTGAAGTGGAACTTTCTGTGTTCTAGCTTATACCCATTATTCCTTGTTCTATTCCTGGGCACCCCAGAAAAGAAACTGGCCCCTTCCTCTTGACACCCACCTCTCAGATATTTATGCACACTAATAAGATCCCCTCTTAGCGATCTCCTTACAAGGCTAAACAGCCCCAGTTCTCTCAGTCTTTCTTCATAGGAGATGATCAAGTTCATCCTCGCAGCTCTCTCTTGTACTCTTTTCAGTAAATCCCCATCTCTCTTGAATTTGGGAGCCCAAAACTGGACACGGTATTCCAGGTGTGGTCTCACCAGGGCAGAGTAGAGGGGGAGGAGAACCTCCCTAGACCTGCTGGACACACTTTTCTTAATGCACCCCAGGATCCCATTGGCCCTCTTGGCCACAAGGGCTCATTGCTGTCCCATGGACAACTTACTGTCCACTAGGACTCCAAGGTCTTTCTCCACAGGGCTGCTTTCCAGCAGGATGTCCCCTAATCTGTACTGGTGCCTGGTGTTATTTCTCCCCAGATGCAGGACTCTAAGCTTGTGTTTACTGAACTTCATGAGGTTGACCTGCATCCGGCCCTCTAGCCTGTCTAGGTCTCACTAAATGGCAGTACAGCCTTCCGGTGTATCAGCCAGCCCTCCCAGTTTTGTATCATCAGCGAACTTGCTGAGGGTAGACTCTACTCCCTCATTCAGGTCATTGATGAAGATACTGAACAAAATTGGACCCAGTTTTGTTGCACCTTTCCATTCAACTCAAGCATTTTCACTGGTCTTGTTTGTACTTCTTTGTCACATAGGATTCCCAGAGCATGTACTAATGCACTAGTTTTGCATTGACTAATGCAAAAATACCTTTTTTTTTCCAAGTCTGATTTCTTCTTTTGGCTAGTTCTGTGCCACGTGTGTCCCATTTTCAAGAATGCATTATTAAGGAAATAAACTTCCTATAATCTATTACGGCAACACTCAATATCATATTTACTCTTAAACACTGACCTTTAAATAGCAAACAAGATTTCAGATAAATGTCTATGCTAAAAGCCTCACACAATGAGGAGGCATGTGGATCTTCAAAAACTCTGTGACATTTGTGAAACAGGTGGAGTGGCCTGAAATACCTGGGCATAGAAATCCAGGAAGATCTCTTCTCAGTCAATCGATATTGTGAAGTAAGTCGAACAAGGAGAACTTATCAATTCAAGCTACTTCTATTTGATAGTCAGGTTTATTTCAGGAGGTGCTCATAAAATTTTAGCTTAGCTAATCTAGATCATTATTTTGAGTTGTCCCGGGAAAGATTATAACCACTATAAAGTTTATAGCTTTATAAAATAAGTTTGCATTTTGTTTTGTCTCCAGATGAAATTGGGTAACAGTTCTGGAAACAGTAAACCAAACTATTTTGATGTTTACATACTGAACTGAAAAATTGATATCCTAATTTTGTCCCTTGCCATGCAATTTCTCTTCAGATAAATATTAAGTACAGATATTTGTGTACAAATGGCCAAAGTGGAAAGGCCCATTTTCCAAGAAAAATCTACTAAAAAGAACTGGGTTTTTTTGTTTGGTTTGGGTTTTTTAAGATTCACACTTATTATTTATACAAAGGGTGTTCTCCACTGTATTATCTTTTCTTTGGAAGTCCTTACAAATCTATTAAGGGGTATCATGAAAGCTTTAAGCAGCTCTAAGATATACTTTGATAAGATTCTGTGAGGTCTATCACTAGAGATTTTGTTTGCCAAACATACCTTTATAACTGTCAGCACTGCTACAGCACTTTTCTACTTAAGATTGCATCCTTAGTATTGTAAATGTTGCTGCCTGGCCTCAATGTAATCTAAATATTGATCAATTGTTTTCTCTCTTGTTTGTGAACAATGTACAAGTTCTTCAAATCCAAAAATATATTCAGTTGCCTTCTCTTCATAGAGTCGTAGAATGGTCTGGGTTGGAAGAGACCTTTGAAGGTCATCTAGTCCAGCCCCCCTGCAGTGAGCAGGGGCATCAACTAGATCAAGTTGCTCAAACCAACTAGTATGTGACTGCTCTATCATTCACCTCTTTTATTTTTGTCCTTCATAACAGTATAGTCCGCCATGAGTCAGCCAGTTTCCTCTAGCGATCTGATATTGGCGCTGACATATCCTGTTACGTTTCTCCTTGTTAAGTTCCTTCTCACAAAACAGGATCAGATAATGATAAGAAATGTGGGTCTGATAACATATTGAAAGGGATTAAATTACATGGTCCCCATATTAATTGGGTGGAACTGGATTCAGGGGCTGAAGCGGCACCTTCTCGTCTGGTGTCTAGCCCACCTGCATCAGATGAGAAATGCAGAAATCACAGCACTAGAGTCAGAAAGTGGAAATGTGCTGCCAGATTTGCTTCCCAAAAGTTCAGGATGTTGAGGTCAGCTAACAGAGGTGCCTAACTTAGGGGATCAGCAAGGCAAACTTGCAGGCACCTCCCTCTCTCTGCCAGGTTCCTGGTGTGAGGGATAGGGCAGTGACCTTAGAGCCAGAAGATGGAAACATAAGCTGTTATCGAGCCCATTTTTGGCACAGCAGTGCATGTTTGCTCAGTAGCTATTAAAATGGATAGCACTGAGGCTTTGAGAAGCTTATAGGCAAAAAAGTATTTGGCTAGCTTGCTTTCTGGCAACCTCTAAACACTGCAGCCAGCTGTGCTGTGGGTGAAATGCACCCATGAAGATTGCACGTAAAAGAAGGGTTCATTGCATGCACAGTTCAGGCCCACATGCAGGGATTCTGGGTAAGAGCTCTATTCGTGGCACAGTCTTGGTTTCTTCATGGTTTCTAGACTCATCTTCTCATCTGCCATTTAAAGTCTAGTGGAAACATGCATACGGATCCCAGTGCCTACATTGGAATTGCAGAGACAGTGCACACATTCGTATCTCCTGAGTTTAGGTGTTTAAATTTTCAACTTAGCACTTAAATTTGATTATTCTTTATGTGGAAGTATGCGCTATGTTCTACCTACTTTCTTTCAGTGCTAGTACAATAAGCAAAACCCAAAACTCTACCGACCAAATTTTATTTAAAAAAAAAGAAGCCAAAATAAAAAAAAATGTTTAAACTTTAGTGCTGAGGTGTTGTTTTGATAGCCAATAAAAATGTTCTGTACTGAGTGCCTAGGTTATATGTAAAATCCTCTATAATTATATATGTTTATAAAAAGGAGCATAGTGCAAAATAATTTAATCTTTTAAAATAGTTTTATTTTTAAAAATATGTTAGTATCTTAACAGTAAGGTTAGTTTTTTGTTTAGGTTTTGGGGTTTTTTTTACTAGCTGCTACCGAATGTTAATGCCATTCCTTTGGTGTCATAAAAAGAACAAATTTGTGGCTAATTTCAGCTTGGTATAGTGGAAATAATTTTACTTAGAGGGGCATAGCGCTACCATTTTACTCAATTAGACTTGAACAGACAAAGTAATTCATAATTCCTGGAGGGAAAACAAGCTTCGATTTCAACAACACAGACTCAGAAGGCTTCGTCTCCAGAATGATCTCCAAGGGCATAAAATATGTTTCATTTAAATCTTAAACCTTGTTCACAACCAAGTAAAATCTGTAATAAGAGTTTTTCATTCTGATTTCTCTGGGATCCTTTTCCTCTTCAGTGGGTTTTAAATATCTGCTAGGAAGAAACAAATCATATCTTTGTTGGCCCGTCAAGAGCTGAGCTCTTGGAAAATACAATGAATACATGTGCACCGGCATGGGCTTTTTTATGTGCATACAAGTTGCAGTGATTGAACGGAGACTGCATGGATGTGTAAAACCCTGCTCATTAGCCCTTTGCCAAACTCTATCAAGGCCACATTTACCTTGTATGAGTGAATAGCTGAGGTGGTTCTATTATTCTTAATGAGGATGCCTGTGTTTGGTCTGTTCACCAGCAAATATCCCAACAGCCTTTATCAATGAGAAGTGCTGGGCTTGATGCTGATGTGCAGTGTGAGCAGCATGGACCATTTGTTTGCAACCTCTGAACACCTGGAAGACCTGCAGCCTGCCTGCTGAAACCCAGAGATCCATGCAATTTCACCAGCAGCTCTAATGAGGAGAGGAATTGAGCTTAATCTCCTCAGATTTTTGTTCCTCATCCTTCTTGACCATCACCAAGAGGTCCAAGTAATTTAGGTCCCCTGGCACAGGATTTGTCCATTCTTCCTTCTCCTCTCTACCTCCTGGTTCACATGGATTTCCACTGAGCATCCCTGGAGAAAATGTTTGCTGTTAAGAGTGAACAAAACAGATAAGGGATCTGGCTGCAGAAGGTTCTTCAGCCAGTCCCCAGCTCCTTGATTTGTTTCAAGATCCAGCCCTTTAAAAATTTACTCCTCAATATCCTTGTCCTGATCTTGTGAACAGTAGCACTGAAAGGCTGGAGCCTGTTTTTTTTCCTTCACAAAAAAGCTCAGCTGGGCCTTGCTTCATTTTTCATTTTAAATGACACAGTCGTTGGAAGCCCAGGAGAAGCATAAACTCCTTGAAGAGATGTGTAAGAAATAATTTATTTTTTTAAGTTAAACTTGACAAAGAGGGTTCAGAAAGGCCTTAAGCTGCCTTATAAAAACCCATCTCTTCTACAGAAAATGATGACAAGGGACTTGCTTTTAAAAAGGTCAGATCTTTGGGATGAGAGATGCAACATTGTGTGGGATAGAGAGCCATGCCATCTGGGAGGCACTAGGATTAATGCATTCTACATCATGGCTCATAATAATCATATTTATTGTAAATGATAAATATTTTCTCTCCCCAGAATTTGTGTCACAACTGAATATAACCTTTTCAGCTGAGGAATACAGTGTCAGTGTAGGAATTTGGAGAGTTTAAAGGCTTCTGACAACTGTCAGTTCAGAAATCTGTGACAAGAGACATAAGAACAGTGATGACGAATTTACAGTAAGGGACAGCTTAACTTTCCAATCTAGAAATGCTTAAATACATTTTATTGTTTCACATAAACATAAAATTTTACACATAAGTAACAATAAACAGTTGTGAAATAAAATTATTCTCCTGAAAAGTAAGTCACAATTCATTTTTCTTCCTTAGGAAAATAAAAAAACGAAGAATGTAAGGATATTGAACGTTTGTTTGACTTCTGTTGATGCTACTCCTCTAAATGGTAACCTTAAAAAGATCTGCTTCTGGCATGAGCACAGAGTTCCTGACAAGGAGACCAGAAATGTGATATTCTTGGTGTTTTTGAAGCAAATCAAGTGCCACTTACAGCCCACCTGAATTCTAATGAAAATGTGAATGCACTGACTATAACCTTTCCTCTGCAGTATTATTCTTGGAAACTGTGGTAACAAGAAAACTACAGCCCAGGTGTAGTTCCATGCAGTTCTACAGTTTTCAGAGTTGCCAACTCCCACATATGTTGACCTACATATTGGTCAGTCGCTGAGGGGAGCAGCTCTGGCCCACAGCAGGGCAGCAGATCCCAGTGTGCAGGGGGTTTTCCTGAGCCTGGGAAACACCAGGGCTGTGGAGAGACCAACAGAGTGCTGGCAGCTCTCATGAGACCTCACACTCACGGGCTTTCATTCCACTGAGGAACTGCAACCACCTCAACATCTGCTGGAAAAGCATCACAGTGAGCTGTAGGCAATCCAGGAGGTTCCTGGAATGCGCTGAGGATAACTTCTTAAGCTAGGTAATAGATGGTCCTACCAGAGAGGATGCAATATTGGACCTAATGGTCACCAGTCAAATTGAGCTAATTGGTGACATCAAGATTGGAGGCAGCCTGGGCTGAAGTGATCACAAACTGGTGAATTTCACAGTCCTGACGATATGGGTCAGGCAAAGAGTAAAGTCAGGACTCTGAATTTTAGGAAAGCAGACTTTCAGCTCTTCAAGGAGTTAGTCAAGAGGACCCCTTGGGAAACTGCCCTCAGGGACAAGGGAGCAGAATAGAGCTTGACAGATCTTTGAGGATGTTTTCCGTAGACCACAAGAGCTTTCGATCCCTAGGTGTAAGAAATCAGAAAGGCAAGAGACTGGCATGTCTGAGTTGAGGCCTCCTGGTCAAATTAAAGGGCAAGAAGGAACTGCACAGGTAGTGAAGCCAGGACAGGTATCCTGGGCAGAGTATAGGGTCACTACCCGGTTGTGTAGGGATTAGATCAGGAAGGCCAAGGTAGAGCTGGAGTTGTGCTTGGCAAGGGATGCAAACAATAACAAGAAGGGCTTCTAGAGGTATGTCAACCAGAAAACAAAGGTCAAAAAATGCATTACCCCCCTGATGAGTGTTATAGAAGGCATATAGAATTTGTTCATCAAATTTTATGCTGTGCTAGAAATAACGTTGTTTAGGCTACAATATCCTGTTAAGCAAATATAATCTTTCCCAGCACCAAGGTCAGGCTTGTACACAGGGGGAGCTATCTAGCACCAGCTGCAAAAGAACAAAGACTAGCAGGATGGACTCACTGTAAGAGTATATAAAAACAAAAAATAATTGACAAGAACCTAGTGATAAAGGACCATCTGGTGATGAAAGGCCCCTGTGGAATTCGAGGACAAAGATATCTTACGAAATGTGCTGCGAGCAACTAGTTTTTGAACCAAGGTAAAAGTTTATCGTGAGGAAGACCTACGGCGGCCTTCGTACCTGAAGACCCCTGCCCAAGACTACCAGGAGGCACTGCGCAGGTGTCAAGAGGAGGAGCAGCCGACCAGCATCTAATGAATATGTAACTTTCTTTGCATATAACCAAGGTATCTGCCCGTGCATGGGTGCAGCTGTGGTATGAGCACTCCTGGTGAGAGCTGCTCCCTGCTGCCCAGCGCTGTTTTGCTTACTCAGCCGCTTGCTAAATTTAATAAATTTTATTAATCACTTAAATTCTAAATTGGCTCCTGGGTTTTATTCCCACAATTTATAACAATGAGAAAGACTGGCAAGCTGGTAGAAACAGGCAAGGTGAACACTGAGGTACTCAACAGCTGTTTTGCCTCAGTCTTCACTGATAACCTCTCTCCTCACACCTCCCAAGCAGATGGACCACAAGACAGGAACTAGGAGTCCTTCACACTGTTAGAGATCAGGTTCATGACCATCTGAGGAATCCGAACATACATTAGTCCATGGGACTTGACAAGATGCTTCCCAGAGTCCTGAGGAAGCTGGATGATGTAGCTGCTAAGCCACTCTCCATGATATTTGAAAAGTCATGGCAGTCAGGTGAAGTGCCTGGTGACTTGAAAAAGGGAAACAGTGCACCTGTTTTTAAAAAGGGTAGAAAGAGAACCCTGGGAACTGCTGACCTGTCAATATCACTTTGTGCCTGGGAAGATCATGCACAGTTGCTCAAGACAGCCGGCATGGCTTTACTAAAAGCAAGTCTTTCCTGATCAGCCTAGTGCCTTTCTATGATGGAGTGACTACATCAGTGGAGAACAGGAGAGTTATGGATGTCATCTATCTGGACTTCTGTAAGGCTTTTGACAAAGTCCCCCAAAACATCCTGCTCTGTAAATTGAAGAGATGTGGATTTGATGGGTGGACTGTTCAATGGATAAAGTCTTGGATGGTCTACCCAGAGAGTAGGGGTCAACATCTCAATGTCCGGGACCAGTGCTGTTTAATATCTTCACCAGTGACATAGACAGTGGAATTGAGGACACCCTCAGCAAGTTTGCAGATGACATCAAGCTGAGTGGTGCAGCTGATGTGCCTAAGGGATGGGATGCCAACCAGAGGGACGTGGACAAGCCTGAGAAGTGGGTCTCTGTGAACATCGTGAGGTTCAACAAGGCCAAGAGCAAGGTCCTGCACACAGGTTGAGGCAACCTGTGGTATCAGCACAGGCTGGAGGATGAAAGGGCAGTCCTGCGGAGAAGGACTTGGGGATACTGGTAGATGAAAAGCTGGAAGTGAGCTGGCACACATGCTCGCAGCTCAGAAGGCCAACCATATCCTGGGTTGCATCAAAGGAAATGTGGCCAGCAGGTCCAGGGAGATGATTCTGTCCCTCTACTCTGCTCTGAGAGACCTCCCACTTGGAGTATTGGTGTTCAGCTCTGGAGTCCTCAGTACAGGAAAGACATGGACGTCTTGGGTCCAGAGGAGGGCCATGAAGATGATCAGAGGACTGGAACATGTTTCCTATGAAGACAGGATGAGAGAGTTGGAGTTATTCAGACTAGAGAAGGAAGGGCTCCAGGGAGATCTTACTGCTGCCTTTCAACACATAAAGGGGGCCTATAAGAAAGATGGGAAAAATCCTTTTCGCAGAGCCTGATGCAATAGTGCAAGGGATAATGGTTTTAACCTAAAAGAGGGCAAATCCAGGCTACACATAATAAAGAAATTTTTTACGGTAAGGGTAGCAAGACACTGGTAAGGTTATCCAGAGAGGTGGTAGATGCTCCAATCCTGGAAATACTGAAGGACAGGTTGGATGGGACTCTGAAAAACCCAATCTAGTTGAAAACGTCCCTTCACACCATAGGGGCTTTGGATTAGATGACTTTTAAATGTTCCTTCCATCCCAAAACATTCTATAAATCTGCAATAAACTGTGTGTGTTGTGACATGTAATATCATTTAAATACCAGCTTGTTGCAAATCTGGATTTTCTTAGAAGTAAATGAGCTTTCTGTTGCAGAGAATAATTGGGAGGCAAGAGCCTAAAATTCTCAGTATTCAGGACATAGACTGAACCTATTTCTGCAGCCACATCAGCTATCTATTTTGCCCTCTCAACACCAACATTTTGATGATGCTAAGTAAAAATCTAGGATTACTTTGAGGATCCAGCAATTTGTCCAAAATAAGGGTGTCTTTAGCTGGTATTAGTGCTTGCCTGTTTTTGTTGATTTTTTTCATA
Organism: Apaloderma vittatum; assembly: GCF_000703405.1. NCBI lineage: Eukaryota > Metazoa > Chordata > Aves > Trogoniformes > Trogonidae > Apaloderma > Apaloderma vittatum. The sequence continues at coordinate 13,056 of NW_009731242.1, read as the reverse complement.
TCCATAAAAATTCTTATGCAGTTTCTTTAGTAAAAGTTGAATTTTTGTGTAACCCAGCACCTGACTTCTGCATTGCAGGGATAACATGTGTACGTGTTGTATTTCACTGAAATCTGCCTTAAGCCAGAAGCAAGTCCTCACAAAGTCCTAATGAATCCAGATGTCTAAGTAGGTGTGACTATAAGGTAATTACAAATTCTCTCTCGAGATGTGCGAAAAGCTCTCAGAGTGACTGAATATGTTCTGTTTATGAAATTGTTCTCAGCAAACTCTTCTGCAAATTCTCCCCACTGACCTGGGCTTTCACTTCAGTCTCCTTTCTTGTGCACTCTGTTCTCTAGAGGATTCTTTCACTTGCACATCACTTTCTTGCAGGTTATTTAAATTTTTAAAATTCAAGTGCAGTTTGGGGTTTTGTACCTCTGAAATTCTTCATGTGGTGGGAGATGGGACCTGCAAGTAAAGCTCTCCTCTGTCATGCAGAGATGTTTCCTAGGGCCAGAATAACTGCTGGAATTTGTTGCTGACCCATAGGCTTCTGCATTGTGTGAGTGGCCTTATGAGATCATTTGCTAACTATAAACTGCTTGACAGGAACTGCTTACTGTAGGATGTCTTTTCACTGCTGTAGTAGAAATGGATGACTGTAAATGAGGACTCTGACAGAAATATTTATGGGTAGATTCAATGATTGTTCTTTTTTCATATAGTATTAATTGCCTCCTACCACTAATGCAACCTATTGATAAGAAAATATATGCATAGAGTCTACTTGCTTCATGCCTCACGTTTATAGTGTTGCTGAATGTAGTGCTAGCTTGAGGCTCTTCTGAAATAAGCGATTTGTACTAAATAAGTTTTGTCTGTGCATTATAAGCAAGGGAAATAACACTTCATAGAATAAATTAAAAAAAAAAGGTAGTGGGATGTAGTACATGAATAAGTACCTGATTAACTAACTACCTGTGAGGGTAAAACTATGAGCAAAACAAGGCTAGCTTTTGCCTTAGTCCCACCTTGTACAGCCCACTACTAGGAGTTGCAATGTAATTGCCCCCCAGCATAGCTGGCATTTCAGATGCCTTTAGGAATGCCTAGTTTTTAATGATCAGAACCTGCAAAAGCATATTTAGTGCTCCTCAAGATCAGGAGGTAAGACCCTAATTTGGCAAAGAAGATGCAGCTGTACAGAACACTCATGCACCTGAATGCTTTTCCTGGATTAGGTTTTAACTTCTTATGTGTTCTTGAAAGTCATAGTTCAAGAGTGCTACAAATGTGAAGAAAGATTTTGACCCTGTTATTCAGACTGGTGCAAGGTTACTCACATGGGTAATTGGCCCGAAGTTGAGATCATTGCATGTGAGCCTAATATAAGGCAGCATTTTTCATGAAAAAGTGCAGTTTAATTTCAGTGTAACCGGTAGTTTAAGTACCTCTCTTGAAAAGAGCAGCTTTCTTTGCTGAAATACATTTTAAAATTACAATTCTTTGATAGGATACAAGTAGTCCCGAGAACACTGTTTTGGTCATAAGGTCCCTTGATATACTTTATCTAAATTTTTGATTTAGATATGAAAACTGGTAAAGAAAATGTTCCAGGAACTCCTAGAGATTAATAATGAATCTACTTTATTCTGGGGAGAAAAACTGCAAGGAGTGTAGAAGCTGAATTTTTGTACAGGCCAGACTAGATCTGTGGAATTCAGCCATTTACACTCCCCCATTATCTGGTCTCTAAGCCATGATTTAATGAGCTCTTTAACTGGGAACACAACAATCCTCGTGCTCAATTTCTTCAATGCCCCTTGGAAAAGAATGCTTCATATTCTCTTCAGCAAGTCAGAATGAAAAAAATCTGCATATGCTTTGTTCTTTGAAGTCTTGTGAGATTTTCTCCCTTTTTTTTTTTAAAAAAAAAGAAACCATAAAATAAAATTCTTGTGAAAAAATGTAATTTCTGGACTGCATGGATAATCTAAATGATGGTAAACAATTGACACATTTCTTACAGATCATTCTCGTAAAAAGCAACCAGAGTTGAAAAAGGAACATTTAAAATCTCAGGCCTGATTATAATTTCATTTCCATGTTTGTTTAAAATAACAGATAGGAGGTAAACGATGAAGGAATTTAGTCTAAAAAATTATGTTTAAATGTAGACTTATGCAGTGCCTGTAATTTGTTAGGGCAAGAGGGAAAGGGGAATAATTTCCCTATCTTAGTTAAAAACATGTAAGCTATATATTTTAACAGAGTAATATTAAAAGTCATTACATATGTATTTACCAGGAAATGGGAAAAAGGCTGGGGATTCCTTGGATATATGGTAAGAAATTATTTATTCTCCTTCTTCCTGTTCTGTTTGGTTTGGGTGTTTTTAAAGGACATATGGTAGATGGAAGAACCTGTGAGGACAGTTATATTATGAATAGTTCTTCTTTAATAGACAGTTCAGATATTCCTTTTGGTGTTTATTTCTTGGTTCTTGACCAAATGGTTCAATTTATTTTAATTAGTTCTTGTCTTTTCTTCCTGTGTTTTGTATATACAGTCAAAAGTAATGGAATAAAACTCTCTAGAAAGAGTGAAAGACTCAGTTTGGATGGAGGTATGAATTTTCTGTTTTTCCCTTCAGGGATAAACAGCGTGATGCCTTCAATTCTGTAATATTTATGTAAACTTTTGAAAAGATGCTGTTCATATTTTCTCAGACTATCACAACCTACTTCTTCAGCCACACCAACTCTGTTTAATTAATAAGCTTACAAGGATTCTTCCAAACTTTACTGATAAACACAAACAGATCTCTTTTTTTTTCTTTTAAGAAAAATGAGCTAAAAACTGGAGGCAACTCCCTTTCTTAAGAAGCAACAGAAATGACCAGCCTTTTTATATCTATCTGTCTACATAGGGATGAAACTAAGTGTGTATATGTGAGAGATATTTTTTTTCTTGGAAAGCAAGAAATATACGTATCTGCAGGGTAAGAAATTGCTCTCTTCAAAGGGGAATGGGCAGTGTTTTATTAATGATCTTTTACTGCATATAGCAAGTACATCCGTGAGTGGGCGTGGATGGGTCTTAACTATCTCCCTAGAGAAAGATCCCAAATACAGAGCATAGGCTGCCAAGCCTGCATCTTGTGGAGGGCTGAGAAAGAGGAGGATGAAGGGAGTGTTTTGTGGTGGTTAAAACCAGGATTTCTAGAAAAACAGATATCCTATTGGACTTCATAACAGCAGAAGAAGAGACTCATGGCCCAGGAACTCCATCAGGTTCTGTGTCGAGAATAAGCTTTGCACCACGTGGAACGCAATTTTCCAAATGCGCGTTGTGCATTAGAGCTACCTTTAACCATCTCTCCCAGATCTGCTGCTGCCATGTCTGACAGAGACATGGTCACAGTCTGTGGGGAGAAATATCCAACGGTGTCTTGGCTAAAGCCCAGATACCCACCCAGCTGCTTGCTTGCTCCCCTCCTCAGTGGGGTGGGGAACAGAAAAGGCTTGTGGATTGAGATAAAGGCAAAGAGCTCACGCACCAGTTACTGTGATGGGCAAAAGAGACCTGACTCAGGGAAACTTAATTTTGTTGCCCTATTTTAAAAATACATTTTAATCCATTTTGAAATAGATTTGAGTATTCAGGAGTAGAAAAACAGGCATTAAACAACACTTTTCCTCTCCTAGGCTCAGCTGTGGATCATTGGAGCCCAGTGGAATGGACTGTGTCTGGCATTGGCAGCCTTGTCTTCTCCTCTTAGAGACCCCCACCAGCAGCTGGGCACCAGCACCCAATAGACATGTACAGCAGGAGAAAAAGCATTAATAGGGATTCCCAACCCAGAGAAGAAGAAACTGTGTTAAAATAAATTTCTAAGAGGTGCATGAATTTCACGTTAACAGTAACACTTCATGGCGTTCCCTGAGGTGTTCTGGAGATAGTATAAGAAAGTACATGATGTGTTTCCCTCGTTAAAAAAGGTGAAAATAGTTACTAAAAATGAATTGATGATACAGAATGTGATGTAGTGGATGCCAGTAATTGTGCCTTATAATATGGCTGATTTGAAAAAAGTTGCTTGATATACCTAACACGTTAAATAAAAGTATTTGGAAAAAATAACATCTCTTAAAATTAAACAAAGGGGAAAATTGAAGCTCTTCAGACTACCTGAAATCTGAAGTGATACAGAGTACTTATTAATGTAAAGCAAAAGTTTAATAAACTGTTGAGAGGAAAAAAGTCACAGAGTAAAGAAAATTAGCCAAAAAAATCTTTATGAAAAGGGCAATGCAACTGATAAAAAGATTCTGGCTTATCTCCTCGGGAGAGCTCACCTGAAAGGCATTTGTCAAATAAGAACTTAAAAGGGATGTGATAAGGGATCCTAGATCTATTAAATCTGTCTTTTAGGATTTCCATATCTATTGTGTAATATCACCTCACAATTACAGAGTGAATAAAATTATATTTTAAAATGTGAAAATGCCATTTATATCAAAAGATGCAATTACATTAGGGGAGGCAGTCTCAAATAGAGACTGAAAATATTGAAGATTTAATAAAACTTTTTGGAAGTTTGTTAAAATTTTAGAAACAGGAAGGCCTTTGAAAAGCCTGTGGAAGTGACAGGGCCTTATCAGTTGGTTTGTTTTCAAAACTACAGCTATAGCTTTCAGGATGGATAAAAAACATCACTAGTGCTCTTTGCCATTGCAACACACTATTTTATTTAAAAAAAAGTGCATGTTTGGAATGAGTGACTTTTAAAAGCCTTGACCCCATACTAAATTGTATTTCCTTGCTTGCATAATTGTAATTTTTATGACATTATTATTCTATTGCTGCAATTACACAGTGTTTCACCGTTGGAAAAATGAAATGCTTTTATATATATATAACACACATATTTTTATAATCCCTATCTCACAACCAAGTTTGCAATTCATGAATGCGTAGTAATGCAGTAATCATGCATGATGTCCCAAATGAAAACTGAAAAATTTTGTTTATCAGAACGAAGATTCTAATTTCTAATCAATTGTTGTTTGTGTATACAGATGTATGTATAGCTGGTACTCATACTGTCAGATTTCCCTTTAAAAATATACACTGCCTGGAGGAATGAAGATTAATGTGCAGTCTGCTGCTAAAAATGAGACAGCCTGTATCGTAAGGGTGGAAGATTCAGATAACCTGTTATCTATGATGAATGGAGTTTGCCCATGCTGTTCACAAAGGTACGTGTTTTGTCATTGTGACTCATAAAAGGGTTTTGACTATGTGGAGTGGCTATTGTTAATGTTTTGGGCTATTTTGAATGATATGGATTCTGTTTGATCTTAAAGCACAGAAAAAAAATCTGTCTTGTATTTATTCCAATAGTATTTTGCGTCAAGAGAGATCACAGAAAACATTGGCTCATTTTGTGGTTTATTCATAAACACTGTGACCTTCAGAAAAACCGTTTAATCTACCCTCTAACTCTATTGTAATAGTAATATTGTGATAGTAATTCTCAGTTTTAAGCGCATTTTTGAGAACATAATATATCAGTAGTTTCAAAAAGGATGAGAAACAATGACGATAAGAGAGAAAAATGGCAAAGTAAATGTTGCTTAGCTTCCTGTTCTTCTGGCTAGGTCATTTTCTGTAGCTATAGAGGCGCTACTTGGAATATTAACCAAGTATACCTTAGTGTAAGAAAATGTTGTGGGCTTGGCGTAGGAATTACCAGGCCAGAGTCTACAGTCAGATCAGACTTGATTATCCTAACAGTGTCCTTCACTTCAAAATTCAGTTGATGTTAGCAGCCTCAGCTGAAAACACTGAGCAAAACACCTATTAACAGGTGGCACAAGATTATGTTCCATACAGATCTTCTTACTTTGCACATTATCTCCAGTTCTCCTGACTGATGGCTGTTATCAGTAGAGAACAAAGCACAAAACCTCATGTCATTTTTCATAGCATCATAGAACGGTTTGAGTTGAAAGGGACCTTAAAGTTCATCTAGTTTCAAACCCAGCCATGGGCAAGGACACTTCCCACTAGACCAGGTTGTTCAAAGCCCTGTCCAGCCTGGCCTTGACCACTTCCAGGGAGGGGGCTGCCACAACTTCTCTGGGCAACCTGTTCCAGTGCCTCCTCACCCTCACAGTAAAGAATTTCTTCCCAATATCTCATTCCTAAATCTACCCTCTTTCAACTTGAAACCATTATCCCTTGTCCTATCACTATACTCCCCATGTTTCCTCCATGGGCCCCACCCCATGTTTCCTGCAGGCCCCCTTGAAGTGCTAGAAGGCCACTATAAGGTCTGCCCAGAGCCTTCTCCAGGCTGAACTGCCCCAGCTCTCTCAGCCTGTCCTCATAGGGGATGTACTCGAGCCCTTTGATTGTCTTCCTGGCTCTCCTCTGGACTTTCTTCTCCTTTCATACATCTCTACAAAACTAAAGTATCTCCATTTGTGTATAAATGGCAGCATAAATGTAAACCCTTATACTAGTCACATGCAGAACTCACTGATGCAGCCCTGGTGAAGGAGCCTCTCCTCAGAACCTGCAGGAGCGCTGCCGTGCTGCTTTGTTGGCTGGCACCTACAGCAAGCCCGGCCTCCTCTCAAGTGTTATCCAGTGAAGACCAGACAGAAACTGTGACAAGTAGTGGAACTACTTATTCAGGTTTCTGTGCTACTGTGGTCAAGAGAGTAGTACAAGTTGCCCCGTTTGGAGTTGAGTTTGTTAAGCACAGGACAGTCCCACGGCCTGTGTAAGAGGAGTGAGATGCAGGTCCACTGCAAAGACATAGGAGGACTTTAAATCCAATCCATAAGTTATTGTCAGGCCCTGCTGATGATTACTTTGCCTGAAGCTTGGCTACCAAACTGAGCCCATGGCCATCCTTCAGGAGATGTGATACACACCAGCATCTGCTGGTAACTCAGGTTTCCATAACAAGGAACCACATTGCAAAATCTGATTAAATGATCTCTAAGGTCCCTTCCAGCCTAGGCCATTCTATGATTCTATGACTCTATGAAAAGCTGCTGCTCAGTCTAACTTGCTCTTCCTCTTCTTGCAGCAGTGAGAAAGTAAAGGTGGAAGCAGGACATTTTTTCCTTTTAGTATGTTCTCTGGCCATGTATGAGCTGCATCTTGCCTTTGACTATCTTACAATCTTTTAAAGAAAAAAAAAAGAAAAGAGAAAGTCAATAGATTATCCTCTAGGATTTTTCAAGCCCTGGCTAAAAAATAATAAAAAACAACAAACCAACCCAAAATGTCAGTAATTACACACAGTAAAGACTATAATTGGATTGCCAGGCTTTAAACAATATCATTGGGTAGCTGACTTAACTACAATACGTCATCAAATTTTTCTTATGCTAAGACAGGTGGAATATTGAAGGCTTGGCCTTAATGTACTGTATTTGTTGTTAATGAGAAATTTACCATTCCAACAGATTTTCTTAATTAGAAAACCCAAAGGATTTGGACCTTCTGTGAGAAAGAAAATAAAACTATGGCAATTCCTGTCACTGCATTTAAAATTCTAGCTTCAAAACATTTAAAATAGGGGAGAAATTAGTTTAGTAGAAAAAAAGCATAAAGTATTAATAACCTACTTTTAAAATTACCATTTACAAACCAAGGGAGCAGGAAGGAGTTATGACACTCTCCTCTCAAATCCTCCACTTACGTTGTTCTGTAATTAAAAATATTTCAATTTCTACAACTATTAGTTTAAAATCAGGCTTATTTCTGGATAGTTAAAAAGTGAGCACATACTAAAATGTTTGTCAAATGCACAGAAATAGCAAACTGAATTAAAAGAATAAATTGAAATGTTTTTACATTTCAAACTGAAGGAGGAAATAGTCACAACAGAGGCTGTCTACACATGCAAGTGAATAGAATTCATCAAGTTTTATAGCAGATGAGCAAATTTTCTGAAAACATTTCAAAATTTTGGTCAAGATTGAGATTTTCATACCGACACAGCTTTTTACAGAATTTTCCAATCTATGTAAAAATACTTATTTTGCTTTTATTGGAGGGAAGGACAAGGTAAAACCCATCAAAAGATGTTTTTGTAAAAGGCAAAATATGAATTCTTGCTTTCTTCCCATTTTCCTACAGTGGGAAAAATGAGAGGAAAAAAGTAGAATGCCATCTAGTTCAAAACAAAGTCTTTCCCTGAATGCGTAAAGCAAAACAGTAAATTGTTAATACAAAACATGCTCAATTTTTGGCAAGATATGATAAATTCTACTATATGCAGCCAAGGCTGTGTTTCACCAAACAGGAGCCAGAGGAGGTGCAATGATGGAGATGTTTTGAAATGGGAAACTTGCTTGAGGCAGACCATTACTGTTTCCTGAAAGCATAGAATTACTGATAGTTCCAATTATTGGAACAATTAGTCGTATAAGAAACATGTTCTTTCCAGGAACTCATACTTGGAGCCGAGAATACTGAAACAGCAAATGCAAAACCCATTAAGAGTTAAACAGCTTCTTAAAATACTCTTTCTGATACAGACCTGCAGTATTTTAAGGATCAACTTTCTATTGTAAAAGGTTAGACTCCTGAGATGCATCTTTTCAGCTGACATAAACATATATAATTCCACCAGCATCACTGACTTTCATCAGCTGACATTTAGATTTTTCTCAACCCCATAAAGCAAGGTCTGCAGCCAAGGAGATCAGCACAAGTGATCCCGTTTGAGGGAACCAGAGCCCTCAAAACTGATGTTAAATGGGGCTTAGATCTTTGGTCTATTTTATCAAGCTGAATTTGATCAATAATAAATGCCTGCTTTGTAGTGCATGGCATGGAGTAAAAGGAGACTTGAGGATTTATCTGTTCTTAAAAGGCAGTAAAATCTTTGAAAATGTCTTTCTTACATTGAAGAGCAGATGATTCTAAAGACAAATAGGGTTCAAATTATATTTCACATAAATACATACACACAAAATGTTATCCCTATTAAATATGTAATACAGCAAACTGTATTTATTATGATTTCAGGTCTGGCTCACCACTGTCTAAAATCACTTGTTTCAGGATTACTATATTGATGATAGGGTACCTTTAAAAGATACTGCTGTATTTTACACCATGTTTGAATGACTGAAGTAGTCTGTTAGCTCTTTTAATAGGTATGACTATTAATAATAAGTTATTACACATATGAGGGTGAAGAACAAAAGCTTCTCTTACATTTACATTTACAGAAATTTTTCAGGTTTTTGTCCCAAGTATTGTCTCTGATGTTACTTTAAAGAGAGAAAAATATCTTGAGCCACCATAGGCAGATTAAATCCAGCAGTATAATGGTGGTATAGGGGAGTAGTGTCTCATTTTAGTAGTTGATAAAACCTCAAATCTTGGTACATAGTTTGAAAGAATTTTGATTACATAGATGCTTCTAATTTTTTTACACATTTGGTATTCTGAATGTTCCATGCTCAAACCCCAGAGTCTCTATGACCTTTCTAATTACAGGTTATTGTCTATGCCAGATGGCTGGATGATCATCAGGTTGGTTTTATTCTTATTTAATAAAATAATATGTGAAGTGCAAGTCATAAGAACTTAATAGCAGAATGGAAAAACAGAGATTTGCTTATTTTTAATACAGGATTTGTGATATTTCATAGAATTGTTTCTGCTGGTAAAGATTTAATGTAAAAATTCAAGATGGTGCTAGTATTACATAGATAATAGAATCATAGAATCATTCAGGTTGAAAACGACCCTTGGGATCATCGAGTCCAATCATTAACCCTAGTCTACAAAGCTCATCCCTAAACCATATCACCCAACACCACAACTAAACGATCTTTAAACACATCCAGGGATGGCGACTCAACAACCTCCCTGGGTAGCCTATTCCAATGCCCGACTACTCCTTCTGTGAAAACATTTTTCCTAATGACCAGTCTAAACCTACCCTGTTGCAGTTTGAAGCCATTCCCCCTAGTTCTGTCCCTAATTACCTGTGAGAAGAGACCAGCACCAACCTCTCTACAATGTCCTTTCAGGTAGTCTTAGAGTGATGAGTTCTCCCCTCAGCCTCCTCTTCTTCAAACTAAACAGGCCCAGCACCTTCAATCACTCTTCGTAAGATTTATTCTCCAGGGCCCCTCACCAGCTTCGTTGCCCTCCTCTGTACTCACTCCAGCACCTCGATATCTCTCTTGTACTGAGGTGCCCGAAGCTGGACACAATACTCAGGTGTGGCCTCACTAGTGCTGAGTACAGGGGGACAATCACCCCCCTGCTCCTGCTGGTCACAAATTCAGCACAAAATTTCTATTGAGTGGAAAAGCACAGAAGGAAAAAAAATCCTTTTCAACTGGCCTGAGAGCATTCTGGTTTTCAGAATTGCATACTCCTTGCTGAGGATACCACGCCTGCGCACTGTAAGTGTCTAGAGTGCCTTTAAAACACCACATAAAGTATACTGATGTTTGTTGGGCTTTTGAAACTGCACAATAATTTAGTGGCTCAGTAATTCTGATTGCTTGTTGCACCCTCATGATCCTTCCAAGGATTAACCACCTGGGGCACTGACCTATTATTTTTATGGCATAGTTGATCCATTTTCAGTTCTGTGCACATTTCTGGAGCCCTGCTTATTATTAGGCTGTATACAAAAGTTACAAACTGTTTGCAGAATGACATCTTATTTACAGCTCTTTCTGTAAATTATTTCTATTTATGTCAATTACCATGTATTTAAATTTTGATTGAGAAACAATCAATATAAAGAGCACCAGCATTTTCCATTTTAGGTTAAAATTGTGGAAGTTTATTTAGATGCAGATTTTCTGATAAAGGTAGTGCTAAGATAAAAAATAAGCTGCATAACCCAATAAAATCAGACTTGTTAAAAAAGTATTCTTAATTCTTTCGCTCATCCAGTGTGTGAGAGACAATTAATTAATTTGAGGCTATTCCAGGTACCCTGAAGAGACAATAGCACTACATTGGAATTTGACAGAGCTCACATCAAAGCAAGGTTCTGCTAATATAAATTTGTGTTCACATTTTTTTTTGCCTCCTTTTTCACACTTTTCCACCCCATTTGCAGATCCTTATATTTCTGTAATAGTTTAGCAGCTGGGAGAGACAGAAGAAATGGCAATCTCTAAGCAGAACTAGCCAGAGGAAGAGCTGCAATTGCTTTTGGATCACTGCTTACTGTAGGAGTTTGCCTCTCAGGTTCTTTTGCCTTCTATTATTTTGTATTCCTTTATATAAATATTGCCAATAAAGGTGAGAGGCAGAAGTACAAGTACCACTTCTTGGAGAATGTGGCAGAACATCCGAAGGGCAATACAGTTGTCTACCAAGTAGAGTCCCAAATCAGTCATCCTCAAACTATACTATTTGCTATAGAGAAACCTAAACTAAACCCACCAGATGGCCTTTAATAAATAGAGCTAAATGAGAATTATCTGGGTCCATTCATACCTGTATAAAATTATCTCACTGCTGTTATGCACTGTGTGGCTGAGGAAGAGCCTAGAGCTTTTACTTGTATAATATTAGTGTTAGTTATAGTGTGGACTCACTGAGCAGTTGTATTGGGTCTGGCTGAGATGGAGTTAATTTTTCCCACAGCAGCCCTCACGGTGCTGTGCTTTGCAGTGGTAGTTAGAAAGGTGTTGATAACACGCTAGTGTTTTGGCTACTGCCAAGCAGTGCTCGCACAGCATCAGGACAGTCTCTCCAACATTCCCTCCTAACCAGCAGGCTGGAGGTGAGTAAGATCTTGGGAAGGGACATAGCCAGGACAGCTGAGCCAAACTGACCAAAGGGATATTCCATACCATATAACATCACCTCAGTACTAAAAGCTAAGAGAAAAGAGAAGGGGGAGGGGTGTGTATTCATTATGACTATATTTTTCTTCTGGAGGAACCACTATGTGTACAGAAGCCCTGCTTCCCAGGACGTGTCTGGATATTGCCTGCTGGTGGGAAGTAGAGAATAAATCTTTCATGTTCCTTTTCTTCTGCATGTGGCCTTTGCTTTTGCTTTATTAAAATGCCTTTATCTCAACCCACAAGGATTTTTCCATCTTATTTTCTCCCCAACCCTGTCCTGCTGAGGAGGACTGACAGAGAGGTTTGGTGGGCACATGACGTTCAGCCAAGACCAACCCACCACAGTCTTTTTGGCACCCAACATAGGGCTCGAGACAATGGCAGCTTTGTGTTAAGTGTGCTGTGGCTATAGTAGTTATTAAATAGCGAGCTCCTGTGTGGGCTACAGAGTTTGTTGGCCACACTGTTTTGCTGAGCTTGGGAACATGTTCATACAAATAATGACGATGTGCTTTGCCCTGGCCTTGGTGGACCCTGGGCAGCAGAGTGTGTGGAAGGATTTGGGCAGATCCCTAGGATGGTGATCACCTCCCATAACCTGGGTCTTTACACCTGGTCTGTGCCTATCAAGCCACAGTTCAGTACTCTCAGAGGACTATGGTTGAAGCAGGGACCCAAACAACAACTAAAGTAATTGCCCGAGTAGTGAAAAGGAAACAATGGACAAGGAAAACAATGAGTTTACATCATCATTTATTATGGGAGGAGGAAGAAGAGGAAAGGTTTGATCAAGAAGCCATTTGTTTGCCAAAGAAGTTGAAGGAAGGAGTGAGAGAATTCACACAGGAAGAGGAAACTACCCAGTCCCTGACCTCATCAGAGCTTCGAGACAAGCGGAAAGATTTCAGCCACCAGCCAGGTGAGCAGATGACTGCCTGGCTGCTCCAATGGTGGGATAACAGGGTTGATAGTCAGCAATTGGAAGGTAAGGGAGACCAAGAGCTAGGATCACTTGCTAGAAACTTGGGAATTGAGAAAAGAATTAGAAGAGTCAGCAGTTTGCATTCTCTGGAGATGGCTCCTCTCAAGTGTGAGGGCAAGTTATCCACTCAAAGAAGATTTCGTGAACTCCCCAGGAAAGCAGATTACCACAGATGAAGGCATTTATTACCTGAAAGAATTACAGAATCACAGAATGTTAGGGGTT